>NW_025746475.1:57500-90000 GCF_021184085.1 Oncorhynchus gorbuscha
ATCTGTGATTCAGCAACACTCTGATCTGTTGTCGGGTGATCTGTGATTCAACAACACTCTGATCTGTTGTCGGGTGATCTGTGATTCAACAATATGGATCTGTTGTTGGGTGATCTGTGATTCAGCAACATTCTGATCTCAGGTATCTCACAGGAAGGTGTGTGTTTCTGTGTGTGGGTCTGGACGGCGTTTTGTAGAATCAGGAAGCACCTTTTATCTCACCTCTCCTTTCCTGTCTTCTATTTCCTTTTCTGTTTGACCTCACCATGACCCTGCACGGGGGAGGGAAGGAGGGGAGACACAGAGAGAGGAGGGAGGGTGGGGGGACACAGAGAGGGGAGGGAGGGAGGACACAGAGAGGGGAGGGAGGGAGGACACAGAGAGAGGAGGGAGAGAGAGGAGGGAAGGTGGGAGGGAAGGAGGCCGAAGGAGACAGAGGGAAGGTAGAGAGAGAGGGAGGGAAGGTAGAGATGGACTGAGGGAGACAGAGGGAAGGTAGAGAGAGAGAGAGAGAGAGTGAGGGAGAAGGAGGGAAGGTGGGAGGGAAGGAGGCCGAAGGAGACAGAGGGAAGGTAGAGAGAGAGGGAGGGAAGGTAGAGATGGACTGAGGGAGACAGAGGGAAGGTAGAGAGAGAGAGAGAGTGAGGGAGAAGGAGGGAAGGTGGGAGGGAGGCAGGGAGGGAAGGAGGCCGAGGGAGACAGAGGGAAGGTAGAGATGGACTGAGGGTACTGGTCGGTGGAGTTCAGAAGGTCTTTAATAGCTAACACACATTGGTCACATGGAAGCACAGTGGTTTATGGACACACACACACACACACACACACACACACACACACACACACACACACACACACACACACACACACACACACACACACACACACACACACACACACACACACACACACACACACACACACACACACACACACACACACACACACACACACACACACACACACACACACACACACACACACACACACACACACACACACACACTCCTGGCATCCTCTCATCTCTCCAGACTCTCCCTCCTGGCATCCTCTCATCTCTCCAGACTCTCCCTCCTGGCATCCTCTCATCTCTCCAGACTCTCCCTCCTGGCATCCTCTCATCTCTCCAGACTCTCCCTCCTGGCATCCTCTCATCTCTCCAGACTCTCCCTCCTGGCATCCTCTCATCTCTCCAGACTCTCCCTCCTGGCTCCCCTCTCATCTCTCCAGACTCTCCCTCCTGGCATCCTCTCATCTCTCCAGACTCTCCCTCCTGGCATCCTCTCATCTCTCCAGACTCTCCCTCCTGGCATCCTCTCATCTCTCCAGACTCGCCCTCCTGGCATCTTATCAAAACAAATCTTGGAGTGGCCACAGAAAGACACATTCTTTCAGGTTCTTGGGACCCGGCCTTGTGGTTTGTGAATGTGGTTTGTGTGTGTGTGTGTTTTTGCGTGTCTGTGTGTGTGTGTCACTCTCTGTGTGTGGTGTCGCACCCCAGTGCTGCCAGAGGTCAGCAGGACAAACACACTGAAGTGGTTTTCATCCACAAGAGACTAAATATACATTACTTCATGAGGAAAACATGAGGGGTTTTCTTCTCTCTCGCTCTCTCTCTAGCTCTCTCTCTCTCTCTCTCTCTCTCTCTCTCTCTCTCTCTCTCTCTCTCTCTCTCTCTCTCTCTCTCTCTCTCTCTCTCTCTCTCTCTCTCTCTCTCTCTCTCTCTCTCTCTCTCTCTCTCTCTCTCTCTCTCTCTC
Organism: Oncorhynchus gorbuscha; assembly: GCF_021184085.1. Lineage (NCBI taxonomy): Eukaryota > Metazoa > Chordata > Actinopteri > Salmoniformes > Salmonidae > Oncorhynchus > Oncorhynchus gorbuscha. The sequence continues at coordinate 59,255 of NW_025746475.1, forward strand.
TCTCTCTCTCTCTCTCTCTCTCTCTCTCTCTCTCTCTCTCTCTCTCTCTCTCTCTCTCTCTCTCTCTCTCTCTTTCAAACTATTGAAATGAGGGTAGGCCAGTTGAGAACACCTTTATTTAACCAGGTAGGCCAGTTCTCTCTCTCTCTCTCTCTAGTTGAGAACACCTTTATTTAACCAGGTAGGCTAGTTGAGAACACCTTTATTTTAGTACCTCCAGGCTCTCTCAGGCCCTCACCCAAACTTTCAAACTATTGAAATGAGGGTAGGCCAGTTGAGAACACCTTTATTTAACCAGGTAGGCCAGTTGAGAACACCTTTATTTAACCAGGTAGGCCAGTTGAGAACACCTTTATTTAACCAGGTAGGCTAGTTGAGAACTCCTTTATTTAACCAGGTAGGCTAGTTGAGAACACCTTTATTTAACCAGGTAGGCTAGTTGAGAACACCTTTATTTAACCAGGTAGGCTAGTTGAGAACACCTTTATTTAACCAGGTAGGCTAGTTGAGAACACCTTTATTTAACCAGGTAGGCTAGTTGAGAACTCCTTTATTTAACCAGGTAGGCTAGTTGAGAACAATTTCTCATTTGCAACTGCTACCTGGCCAAGATAAAGCATAGCAGTGTGAACAGACAACACAGAGTTACACATGGAGTAAACAATTAACAAGTCAATAACACAGTAGGAAAAAAAAGAAAAAGAGAGTCTATATACATTGTGTGCAAAAGAGCAGAAAAGTAAATAAATATAAACAGTATGGGAATGAGGTAGGTGAAAATGGGTGGGCTATTTACCAATAGACTATGTACAGCTGCAGCGATCGGTTAGCTGCTCAGATAGCAGATGTTTGAAGTTGGTGAGGGAGATAAAAGTCTCCAACTTCAGCGATTTTTGCAATTCGTTCCAGTCACAGGCAGCAGAGAACTGGAACGAAAGGCGGCCAAATGAGGTGTTGGCTTTAGGGATGATCAGTGAGATACACCTGCTGGAGCGCGTGCTACGGGTGGGTGTTGCCATCGTGACCAGTGAACTGAGATAAGGCGGAGCTTTACCTAGCATGGACTTGTAGATGACCTGGAGCCAGTGGGTCTGGCGACGAATATGTAGCGAGGGCCGGCCGACTAGAGCATACAGGTCGCAGTGGTGGGTGGTATAAGGTGCTTTAGTAACAATACGGATGGCACTGTGATAAACTGCATCCAGTTTGCTGAGTAGAGTGTTGGAAGCTATTTTGTAGATGACATCGCCGAAGTCGAAGATCGGTAGGATAGTCTGTTTTACTAGGGTAAGTTTGGCGGCGTGAGTGAAGGAGGCTTTGTTGCGGAATAGAAAGCCGACTCTAGATTTGATTTTAGATTGGAGATGTTTGATATGAGTCTGGAAGGAGAGTTTACAGTCTAGCCAGACACCTAGGTACTTATAGATGTCCACATATTCAAGGTCGGAACCATCCAGGGTGGTGATGCTAGTCGGGCATGCGGGTGCAGGCAGCGATCGGTTGAAAAGCATGCCCTTGGTTTTACTAGCGTTTAAGAGCAGTTGGAGGCCACGGAAGGAGTGTTGTATGGAGGTTAGATAGCACAGTGTCCAAGGACGGGCCGGAAGTATAGAGAATGGTGTCGTCTGCGTCGAGGTGGATCAGGGAATCGTCCGCAGCAAGAGCAACATCATTGATATATACAGAGAAAAGAGTCGGCCCGAGAATTGAACCCTGTGGCACCCCCATAGAGACTGCCAGAGGACCGGACAGCATGCCCTCCAATTTGACACACTGAACTCTGTCTGCAAAGTAGTTGGTGAACCAGGCAAGGCAGTCATCAGAAAAACCGAGGCTACTGAGTCTGCCGATAAGAATATGGTGATTGACAAAGTCGAAAGCCTTGGCAAGGTCGATGAAGACGGCTGCACAGTACTGTCTTTTATCGATGGCAGTTATGATATCGTTTAGTACCTTGAGCGTGGCTGAGGTGCACACGTGACCGGCTCGGAAACCAGATTGCACAGCGGAGAAGGTACGGTGGGATTCGAGATGGTCAGTGACCTGTTTGTTAACTTGGCTTTCGAAGACCTTAGATAGGCAGGGCAGGATGGATATAGGTCTGTAACAGTTTGGGTCCAGGGTGTCTCCCCCTTTGAAGAGGGGGATGACTGCGGCAGCTTTCCAATCCTTGGGGATCTCAGACGATATGAAAGAGAGGTTGAACAGGCTGGTAATAGGAGTTGCGACAATGGCGGCGGATAGTTTCAGAAATAGAGGGTCCAGATTGTCAAGACCAGCTGATTTGTACGGGTCCAGGTTTTTGCAGCTCTTTCAGAACATCTGCTATCTGGATTTGGGTAAAGGAGAACCTGGAGAGGCTTGGGCGAGTAGCTGTGGGGGGGGGGGCTGTTGGCTGAGGTTGGAGTAGCCAGGAGGAAGGCATGGCCAGCCGTTGAGGAATGCTTGTTGAAGTTTTCGATAATCATGGATTTATCGGTGGTGACCGTGTTACCGAGCCTCAGTGCAGTGGGCAGCTGGGAGGAGATGCTCTTGTTCTCCATGGACTTCACAGTGTCCCAGAACCTTTTGGAGTTAGAGCTACAGGATGCAAATTTCTGCCTGAAGAAGCTGACCTTTGCTTTCCTGACTGACTGTGTGTATTGGTTCCTGACTTCCCTGAACAGTTGCATATCGCGGGGACTATTCGATGCTATTGCAGTCCGCCACAGGATGTTTTTGTGCTGGTCGAGGGCAGTCAGGTCTGGAGTGAACCAAGGGCTGTATCTGTTCTTAGTTCTGCATTTTTTGAACGGAGCATGCTTATCTAAAATGGTGAGGAAGTTACTTTTAAAGAATGACCAGGCATCATCAACTGACGGGATGAGGTCAATTTCCTTCCAGGATACCCGGGCCAGGTCGATTAGAAAGGCCTGCTCACAGAAGTGTTTTAGGGAGCGTTTGACAGTGATGAGGGGTGGTCGTTTCACTGTGGATCCGTAGCGGATGCAGGCAATGACGCAGTAATCGCTGAGATCCTGGTTGAAGACAGCGGAGGTGTATTTGGAGGGCCAGTTGGTTAGGATGATGTCTATGAGGGTCCCTTGTTTACAGATTTAGGGTTGTACCTGGTGGGTTGTTTGATGATTTGTGTGAGATTGAGGGCATCTAGCTTAGATTGTAGGACTGACGGGGTGTTAAGCATATCACAGTTTAGGTCACCTAACAGAACAAACTGTTCACAAATCAATTCACAAATGGTGTCCAGGGCACAGCTGGGAGCTGAGGGGGGTCGGTAGCAGGCGGCAACAGTGAGAGACTTATTTCTGGAGAGAGTAATTAAAAAAATTAGTAGTTCGAACTGTTTGGGTATGGACCTGGAAAGTATGACATTACTTTGCAGGCTATCTCTGCAGTAGACTGCAACTCCTCCCCCTTTGGCAGTTCTATCTTGACGGAAGATGTTATTGTTGGGTATGGAAATCTCAGAATTTTTGGTGGCCTTCCTGAGCCAGGATTCAGACACGGCAAGGACATCAGGGTTAGCAGAGTGTGCTAAAGCAGTGAGTAAAACAAACTTAGGGAGGAGGCTTGTGATGTTGACATGCATGAAACCAAGGCTTTTTCAATCACAGAAGTCAACAAATGAGGGTGCCTGGGGACATGCAGGGCCTGGGTTTACCTCCACATCACCCGCGGAACAGAGGAGGAGTAGTATGAGGGTGCGGCTAAAGGCTATCAAAACTGGTCGCCTAGAGCGTTTGGGACAGAGAATAAGAGGAGCAGGTTTCTGGGCATGGTAGAATATATTCAGGGCATAATGCGCAGACAGGGGTATGGTGGGGTGCGGGTACAGCGGAGGTAAGCCCAGGCACTGGGTGATGATAAGAGAGGTCAGTGGGGGTCAGGTTTGTTTTGAGTGTGGGTCAGGTTGGGTGGGTCAGGTTGGGTGTCGGTCAAGTTGTGTGCTTCAGGTTGCGTGTGGGTCAGTGTGAATCATGTTGGTGTTAGGTTGGGGGTCAGTGTGGGTCAGGTTGAGGGTTAGGTTGGGGGTCAGTGCAGGTCAGGTTGGGGGTCAGTGTGGGTGAGGATGGGTGTTAGTGCGGGTCAGGTTAGGGTCAGTGCAGGTCATGTTGGGTGTCAGCTTGGGGGTTAGTGTGGGTAAGGTTGGAGGTCAGTGCAGGTCAGGATAGGGGTCAGCTTGGGTGTCAGTGCAGGTCAGGTTAGGGGTCAGCTTGGGGGTTAGTTTGGGTCAGGTTGGGGATCAGTGGGGATCAGGTTGGGGATCAGTGTGGTTCAGGTTTGGGGTCAGTGCAGGTCAGCTTGGGGGTCAGGTTAGGGTCAGTGCAGGTCATGTGGGTATCCATTCTACCACTGTGTTTGACACCAGTGGGTATACATTCTACCATAGTGTTTGACACCAGTGAGTATGCATTCTACCACTGTGTTTAACACCAGTGAGTATGCATTCTACCACTGTGTTTGACACCAGTGGGTATACATTCTACCGCTGTGTTAGACACCAGTGGGTATCCAATCTACCACTGTGTTTGACACCAGTGGGTATCCATCCTGTTAGACACCAGTGGGTATCCATTATACCACTGTGTTTGACACCAGTGGGTATCCAATCTACCACTGTGTTTGACACCAGTGGGTATCCATTCTACCACTGTGTTTGACACCAGTGGGTATCCAATCTACCACTGTGTTTGACACCAGTGGGTATCCATTCTACCACTGTGTTTGACACCAGTGGGTATCCATTCTACCACTATGTTAGACACCAGTGGGTATCCTCCTATCCTACTACAGACACCCGACCAGGCCCAGATCCTCCGTGATTCGCTGGAGAAGGAAACTGAGATTTAGTGGAAAAAGATCAAGGGTGCTTTGCGTGGACAGTGTTTATCTTCTCCAAATACAGGCCAAAATGTGACAGTTCACTTCAGCGCGGGGGGCTCCCGAATGGCACAGCGGTCTAAAGGCACTGCATCTCAGTGCAAGAGGCATCACTACAGTCCCTGGTTTGAATCCAGGCTGTATCACATCCGGACGCTAAATTGGCCCAGCGTCGTCCGGGTTTGGCCCGGAGTAGGCAGTCATTGTAAATAAGAGTTGGTTCTTAACTGACTTTCCTAGTTAAATAAAAGTTCAATAAAAATGTTTTTTGTTTGTTTGTATTTGTTCACAAAGAGTATTAATTCAATAATAAATGAAAGAGTTCCTAATTTCATATTGTACAAGTTTAACAGGTTGTGACTGTGAAGTATCCTTGTGTGTGTCTGAAACGGAACCCTATACCCTTATATTGTGCACTTCATTTGACCCTAGCCCTATCCCCCTGGTCAAAAGTAGTGCACTATGTAGGGAATAGGGTACTATTTCTGACACCTCTAATCTGCTGTTGTCTTTTATCACTCACTAGATAACACTTCCTGGTTCCACCTCTTATTACATTTCACTATCATCCAAGACTGTAGCTTTAGTTCCTTGATATATATCTACAACCTATCAGGTTTTATCCTGGAACATACTTGACTCTTCCACTGTGTTTTATCAGGTCTGATAACAGTTATCCTGGTTTCACCACTGTGTTTTATCATGTCTGATAACAGTTATCCTGGTTTCACCACTGTGTTTTATCATGTCTGATAACAGTTATCCTGGTTTCACCACTGTGTTTTATCATGTCTGATAACAGTTATCCTGGTTTCACCACAGCCAGCCAGCCAGCCAACCAATCAGCCAAACAACCAGCCAAACAACCAGCTAACCAGCCAGCCGACTAACCAGCCAGCCAACCAGCCAACCAGCAAGATAGCCAACCAGCCAGACAGCAAGCCAGCCAGCCAGCCAGCCAGCCAGCCAGCCAGCCAAACAACCAGCCAAACAACCAGCTAACCAGTCAGCCGACCAACCAACCAGCCAGCCAACCAGCCAACCAGCCAGCCAGCCAGCCAGCCAGCCAGCCAGCCAGCCAGCCAGTCAGCTAGGCAGCCGTGCTTCACGTGACTGTGTTGAGTTTCACATGGTATAACACAATTAAGATATCTGACTGCAAGTGTGCTGTTGGCTGACCAGGTATGCAGGTTTACTGTAGATAGTGTAGCAGCTGACCAGGTATGCAGGTTTACTGTAGATAGTGTAGCAGCTGGCCAGGTATGCAGGTTTACTGTAGATAGTGTAGCAGCTGGCCAGGTATGCAGGTTTACTGTAGATAGTGTAGCAGCTGACCAGGTATGCAGGTTTACTGTAGATAGTGTAGCAGCTGGCCAGGTATGCAGGTTTACTGTAGATAGTGTAGCAGCTGGCCAGGTATGCAGGTTTACTGTAGATAGTGTAGCAGTTGGCCAGGTATGCAGGTTTACTGTAGATAGTGTAGCAGCTGGCCAGGTATGCAGGTTTACTGTAGATAGTGTAGCAGCTGGCCAGGTATGCAGGTTTACTGTAGATAGTGTAGCAGCTGGCCAGGTATGCAGGTTTACTGTAGATAGTGTAGCAGCTGACCAGGTATGCAGGTTTACTGTAGATAGTGTAGCAGCTGGCCAGGTATGCAGGTTTACTGTAGATAGTGTAGCAGCTGGCCAGGTATGCAGGTTTACTGTAGATAGTGTAGCAGCTGGCCAGGTATGCAGGTTTACTGTAGATAGTGTAGCAGCTGGCCAGGTATGCAGGTTTACTGTAGATAGTGTAGCAGCTGACCAGGTATGCAGGTTTACTGTAGATAGTGATAGACAGACAGACAGGACAGACAGGTTTACTGTAGATAGACAGACAGACAGACTGGCCAGGTAGACAGGTTTACAGATAGACAGACAGACTGACCAGACAGACAGGTTTACTGTAGACAGACAGACAGCTGACAGACAGACAGACAGACAGACAGACAGACAGACAGACAGACCACTGGGTCACATTTCAGGTGATTCCACAGACACAGCAGCATCAGGCAGCATCCTGTCTTACATGTAGGTGCTCAAATCTTCAAACAGATGGCCAGGTGTCAGGAAGAACATTGTCTGGGAATGTGTGTGTGTGTAGCAGCTGGCCAGGTATGCAGGTTTACTGTAGATAGTGTAGCAGCTGGCCAGGTGCAGTGTGTTGTGTGTGTGTGCCTGACCCCTACAGGTTTCCTGACCTAGACTTCTCAGTGGAAAAAGGATGGCTGACATCCTAACACCATCACACAACAGACAGGATTAAACAAGATGGCTGACATCCTAACACCATGACACAACAGACAGGATGAAACAAGATGGCTGACATCCTAACACCATCACACAACAGACAGGATGAAACAAGATGGCTGACATCCTAACACCATGACACAACAGACAGGATGAAACAAGATGGCTGACATCCTAACACCATGACACAACAGACAGGATGAAACAAGATGGCTGACATCCTAACACCATGACACAACAGACAGGATGAAACAAGATGGCCATCCTAACACCATCACACAACAGACAGGATGAAACAAGATGGCTGACATCCTAACACCATCACACAACAGACAGGATGAAACAAGATGGCTGACATCCTAACACCATCACACAACAGACAGGATGAAACAAGATGGCTGACATCCTAACACCATCACACAACAGACAGGATGAAACAAGATGGCTGACATCCTAACACCATCACACAACAGTGACAGGATGAAACAAGATGGCTGACATCCTAACACCATCACACAACAGACAGGATGAAACAAGATGGCTGACATCCTAACACCATCACACAACAGACAGGATGAAACAAGATGGCTGACATCCTAACACCATCACACAACAGACAGGATGAAACAAGATGGCTGACATCCTAACACCATCACACAACAGACAGGATGAAACAAGATGGCTGACATCCTAACACCATCACACAACAGACAGGATGAAACAAGATGGCTGACATCCTAACACCATCACACAACAGACAGGATGAAACAAGATGGCTGACATCCTAACACCATCACACAACAGACAGGATGAAACAAGATGGCTGACATCCTAACACCATCACACAACAGACAGGATGAAACAAGATGTAAACAAGTAAAGAGAGAGAATTGGGAAACATTAGCCAATAAATAGAAACTCACACCGTCAACAGAAGCCATATTTTAGTTTTTATTTATTTATTATTGTGCTGAAACAAGGCTGTAAATATCTATTAAGATAACTTGGGTTTTTGTCTTGTATATTCAAACAAGCAATTTGGATGTGTAATTGAAGACAGCAAATACTAGGTGGACAGAGAGGAGACGATGCAAGTTGGATCGAAGACATGAGGTTCTATACTGAGGGAGACGGTGTCAAACACAGAAATTATGTTTATCCCCCCCCCACCGCACCGCCGCCTCTCCTCTCCACAGATTAATATAACTACGGAACATTGCATAATGTCAGAAAATGTTCTTTTAAAAAAAAATACAAAATTTAAAAAAAATACATGTCCATTCTTACCTAGTGGTGACTAAGAGGCAGAGAAGGAACAGTCTTATAAAATTTATCCCCCAACAAAAAAAATAAACTATATATATATATATAAAATGTTACGATGTTCTCCCTGTTCTCTTTCGTCACCATGAGTTTTACTAAGCAGATATTTAAGCTTGCGTCACAAATTGTACCCTAGTCTCTATATAGCGGACTTGTCCCGTAAAGGATCCGGTCAAAAGTAGTGCACTCCCTGGTCAAAAGGAGTGCACTAATATAGGGAATAGGGTGCCATTTGGGAGCAGGCTTAGTTTGAAAATGAGGTAACAGTAGGCCCTTTTTTTGTGTGGAGGTAGTAATGTGTATTGGGACTGTTCTAGAACGGGGATCATCTTCATTAAGACTCCAAGAGCTCAAAGCACGTCAACAAAACAGTGGTTTCCATAGTTACACATTCACACCAACATGAGGTAAAACATCCCAAAAAAAACAAAAAAAAACATTGTTTCAATTGTTTTTTTGTTTGAATACTCTTACACTTCAGAACTCGAATATATATTTATATATATAATTATATATATATAATAATTATATTTATATATATATTATTATATATATCTATGAAATATAGTCCAATGTTCATGGAGCTCCAACATTGGAACGTCATTACCTCCTATGATATAATCAGTGTCAGTTATGAGCACCACAGTGTTTAGCCCTTTTTTTGAAACGTTTAAAAAGAAAATCTCTTATAGCTTTTCATGCTGATGATCGACAGTCTCAAAACAGTACTAGCCGTCAATGACTTGCTTCACCCCCTGACCTGTCCTCGTTTCCTGAATTCCTCTCAAAGCTCATTGGAGGAGAAGTTCCCGAGAGGAGGAACCGTAGATCCACACCTCCAATGAGCTTTGAGAGGAATTACGGCAACAAGGAAGCAGTAAGCGAGGAGGATTTTTAACCTGCTTGTGACGTTTTTAGACAAAGCCATTGTTCTTCTCAGCCGTGAAGTCTATCTGTTTCTAGGCCGTGCTTTTCAAAGCTACAACATGTGATCGACCAACTCACACAGGTAGGCCCTACGAAGCCGTTTCAAAACCAAGGCAGCTGTCAAACGGCATCGACATAAAGCATAGGCCCACTATGACTTCACCTCATCAACAATAAGGTTGGTTCTTGATCAACCTACGTTCTCTGTTTTGATTGTTATGTACCTGAGAGTTATCGAGAGTTGTTATCAAAGATGAACCCATCCATCAATGATACAGTTCAGGGAACATTCTGGACAGTAATAGTGTGTGAAGAAAATAATGCTGCCTTCCTCGGAAAATAGGAAACTGTGGGGTATGCATCTGACTGAGAAACTTGGAAGTATTCGACTGAGAAACTTGGAAGTATTTGACTGAGAAACTCAGAAGTATCCGACTGAGAAACTTGGCAGTCTCCGACTGAGAAACTTGGCAGTATTCAACTGAGAAACTCTGAATTATTCAACTGAGAAACTTGGAAGTATCCGACTGAGAAACTTGGAAGTATTTAACTGAGAAACTTGGAAGTCTCCGACTGAGAAACTCGGAAGTATTCAACTGAGAAACTTGGAAGTCTCCGACTGAGAAACGTGGCAGTATTCAACTGAGAAACTTGGAAGTATTCAACTGAGAAACTTGGAAGTGTCCGACTGAGAAACTGGAAGTATTCAACTGAGAAACTTGGAAGTCTCCGACTGAGAAACGTGGCAGTATTCAACTGAGAAACTTGGAAGTATCCGACTGAGAAACTCGGAAGTATTCGACTGAGAAACTTGGCAGTATTCAACTGAGAAACTTGGCAGTATTCAACTGAGAAACTTGGAAGTCTCAACTGAGAAACTTGGAAGTCTCCGACTGAGAAACTTGGAAGTATTAGACTGAGAAACTTGGAAGTATTCGACTTAGAAACTTGGCAGTATTCAACTGAGAAACTTGGAAGTCTCCGACTGAGAAACTTGGAAGTATTCGACTGAGAAACTTGGAAGTCTCCAACTGAGAAACTCGGAAGTATTCGACTGAGAAACTCAGAAGTATTCGACAGAAACTCAGAAGTCTCAAACTGAGAAACTCGCAAGTATCCAACTGAGAAACTCGGAAGTCTCCGACTGAGAAACTCGGAAGTATTCAACTGAGAAACTTGGCAGTATCCGACTGAGAAACTTGGCAGTATCCGACTGAGAAACTTGGCAGTATCCGACTGAGAAACTCAGAAGTATCCGACTGAGAAACTCAGAAGTATTTGACTGAGAAACTCAGAAGTATTTGACTGAGTAACTTGGAAGTATCATACTGAGTAACTCGGAAGTATCAATATAATTCAGAGAGCACATGAAAGCAGCTTAAAACTGACTGATGTCAAGTTTGAATTGCAGCTTGCAGACCTGTGTGAGTGGAAAGGGCATGTTGGGTTGTTTGACTAACTCTCTGAGGCTCCCTACCCAGGCTTGTGTGAGTGGAAAGGGCATGTTGGGTTGTTTGACTAACTCTCTGAGGCTCCCTACCTCAGGCTTGTGTGAGTGGAAAGGGCATGTCGGGTTGTTTGACTAACTCTCTGAGGCTCCCTACCTCAGGCTTGTGTGAGTGGAAAGGGCATGTCGGGTTGTTTGACTAACTCTCTGAGGCTCCCTACCTCAGGCCCGTATGAGAATATACCATGTTAACATTTAAAAGTTGTAATCCATCACTATTTAAAGAAGCATTTTCATATACATCTGGTTGAACCATAACAACAAGAAAAATAAAATCACGTGTGTCGTAAAAGTACACAAAATAGCTAATCAAGTATATCAATATCTACAATATCTAATTAAAAACAACAAAATCCATGAATACAATATACAAAACCCAAACATATATTTTTTAAAAAACCTGAAAATCTTCAAGATACATTTTTTTTTTTTTGAAGGCTATTTCTTCCGCAGGGTGAAGTCAACATTTACTTGGTTCAGAAGTTTTAAAAAACAAGTTACAAAAAAAAAATACTTCTGAGTAAGGGATCTTTTGCAGTCCATAATATTGATAAGATTTCACCATACATTATCAAAACTCACACTGATATTGAAAGAAACCCGGCAAAAATCAATTCCTTTTCAAGACTGGAGGTAGGTATTTGTCAATCGATTATAAGTCCATTTTTTTTTATCAGTTTGTTTGAGGTACATAATGTATATGAATAGTACATAGTTCAGAAAAAAATCAGAGCAAAAACAAACAATTATATCGTGTCGTGTCATACAAGCACTTGATCCTTAATAAAAAAAAACGTTGAGTAAATCAGAAAAACAAATATATTCAAGTGAACAGTTTGTCAAACAGAAGGCCCAGTTGAGGAAAGGTACAAGTGAGTGTCTCGTTAGGACTGATTTAGATACACAAACATTAATGTTTATGTGAAATAAAGACACCACAGTGCTTCTTCCATTAGCTGCTTATGAGTTCTACATAGGAAATATATATATATTTTTTAAACTCCTGATTTCAGTAAATTACCTGTCAGACTTACACAGAACATGTCTGTTCCACTGTGAGACACAAGCCAACAACTTTTATAACAAGTTAGCTCGTTGACACACACACACACTGACACCCCATGCATTGTTGTGTGTAGTAATACTATGTAGTACTGCGTAGTACTATTTAGTACTGTGTGGTACTGTGTACTACTATTTAGTACTGTGTGGTACTGTGTACTACTATTTAGTACTGTGTGGTACTGTGTAGCAGGGCAGTGTGCATTCCTTGAGCTTGGAGTTTTCAGGTTGTTGCGGTGGAAATCGGAGGTGGTTTGAAATGGTGAGGAGATATTGCATCAGCATCAGACCACAAAGTGCCGACATGTCTTCGGAATTCTTAGAATACCTGAAGTAAGGATTATCAGGGTTCTAGAATACCTGAAGGATTATCAGGGTTCTAGAATACCTGAAGGATTATCAGGGTTCTAGAATACCTGAAGGATTATCAGGGTTCTAGAATACCTGAAGTAAGGATTATCAGGGTTCTAGAATACCTGAAGGATTATCAGGGTTCTAGAACACCTGAATGATTATCCGGCTTCTAGAATACCTGAAGGATTAATTTACCAGGCAGGGTTCTAGAATACCTGAATGATTATCAGGGTTCTAGAACACCTGAATGATTATCCGGCTTCTAGAATACCTGAAGGAATTTCAGACTTCTAGAATGAAGGATTATCAGGCTTCTAGAATACCTGAAGTAAGGATTATCAGGTTTCTAGAATACTTGAAGGATTATCAGGCTTCTAGAATACCTGAAGTAAGGATTATCAAGGTTCTGGTTCTAGAATTCCTGAGTCATCCTATCTCACACTGCCACTAAAGGTGCAGGTAAAACATGAGGTAAATTGTATGTTTTTTGTTATTATGTTTTTGTTTGTTTGTTCTTACGGTTTGTTTTGTTAAGGCAGACCAGGTTAGTGTGAAAAAAAGAGAGCATTTCCTTAGCAAAAATAGTATCAATGGAATCCATGGTTTTAGAGCAGTGTTGTGAATCAGAAGAAACATAAAATGACAAACATACAGTATGTGTGTGTGTGTGTGTGTGTGTGTGTGTGTGTGTGTGTGTGTGTGTGTGTGTGTGTGTGTGTGTGTGTGTGTGTGTGTGTGTGTGTGTGTGTGTGTGTGTGTGTGTGTGTGTGTGTGTGTGTGTATGTATGTATGTATGTATGTATGTATGTATGTATGTATGTATGTATGTATGTATGTATGTATGTATGTATGTATGTATGTATGTATGTATGTATGTATGTATGTATGTATGTATGTATGTATGTATGTATGTATGTATGTATGTATGTATGTATGTATGTGAGTAGGTTAATCAGATGACATTGATAAGAAGTGATATTTAGGGGGATTGATCATGGAAATAGAACTAAGACAATATCTAAAAATCATCTCTCAATCCACAAAGATGAAACGAGTCCACCGAAAACAGGGAGACTGCTGCAGCCCTCAGGTAAATGCTGGATTAAATACAGTAGTTTTCTAACTAAAAAACAGCCAATTTGGTATTGAAGCATTGCAATGTTAAAGCTCTCTGTTAAATTTATACTTGTAAAACGAACTGGATAATCAAGGTGTCGATGATGAGAACTGTGACTAATCAACTCATTGTTTCCTAATAGAGAAAACAATAAAGTACATTACTTATAAGAGCAGTGTAAAACCAATAATATCATATTACCTCCGTTAAGATCGTTCCATCATGTGAACTTCACCATAATTACATTCCGTCATATGAAGTTCACCATAATAAACATTAACGCTGAGTTCTTCTCTTGTTGTTGTGTGGTTATAACTATAACTATCACAATGTAAAATGATTATTATCACCATATAAAATGATAATTATCACGATATAAAATGTTAATTATCACAATATAAAATGTTAATTATCACAATATAAAATGATAGTTATCACAATCACAATATAAAATGATAATTATCACAATATAAAATGTTAATTATCACAATATAAAATGATAATTATCACAATATAAAATGTTAATTATCACAATATAAAATGATAATTATCACAATATAAAATGTTAATTATCACAATATAAAATGATAATTATCACAATCACAATATAAAATGTTAATTATCACAATATAAAATGATAGTTATCACAATCACAATATAAAATGATAATTATCACGATATAAAATGTTAATTATCACAATATAAAATGATAATCACAATCACAATATAAAATGATAATTATCACAATATAAAATGATAATTATCACAATATAAAATGTTAATTATCACAATATAAAATGATAGTTATCACAATATAAAATGATAATTATCACAATATAAAATGTTAATTATCACAATATAAAATGATAAAGCAAAAGCAGGTGAAAAAGGTTCTTGGCCAGTAAAACACGTGATGAAAAAACTACACACCTGCCAACAACCTCAATTTGGTGGTCCGACTCAGGGAGGAGGAGGGGGGGGTCTGTGTGTGTGTTCTAGACCTCTGTTGTACTGAAACAGCAGCCATATGGTCGCAATTTGTGAATGACAATAACAGACTTTTTTCCACCCCCCAGTTTCTATCTCTCCCTCAAAGAAAGACAGCCTGGAGAATCAGTCGACAACGACAGGGGGAGGAGCGGAGTAGAAGCTGCAACGGTACAAAACCCCCAGGACCTCTTGTCTCAACAACAGATTAAACATCGCTGTTGTTGTAAAGAGGTACAGCGGATCTTTGTTTGTCATATTTAGTGTTTTCTCGTGTTTTTTTTTTTTGCGGCTCATGTTCTGAGGATTATTAACGTGTTTTTCATATCGGAATCAACAACAAACAAAGAAAAAATATATAAAATAATGAAATAAACACAAATAAAAGTATCAAATGAAAACAGTATGATATGAGAGGAGACAGAGAGGTCAGAGGTCAACGTCCTCAGTAAGTGGTGAAGGCAGTGGTTCCCCAGGAGGAAGAACTGTTTACAAGGAAGTAGAGGTCAAATGATTGTTGTTCTTTAATCCTCCTCTCCAGACTCCTCCTCTTCCTCCTCTTCTTCTTCTTCTTCTCCTTCTTCCTGCAGGGGCAACACAATGACCCGGGTCAGTTTCACACTTTCTTCTTCTAATGAAGAGGACAAAAGCTAAACCAGGTTGCTTAATAAACTACTTTTCTTATGAGCAACCTTTATGTAAGGCTGGCCTAACAGAATGAAAGTGACATGGTTTGATCATATAGTAACATAACACCATCGCAGAGCATCAAGACTTGTTGGAGCATGAAACTACATGAAAGAGACAGAGAAATACAAGGTTAGTTCAAATTCCTGAACAAACAGGTTTTTTTTTGTGTTTTTTTTTTTGCTACAGGAGTTGAACTCCTTTGATATAAAACGTATTACCAGAAAGCACTTCCTGGAAAACATTTGTCGTCCCCCCCCCCCCCCCCCTAACAACGTTAGTTTCACAGTCTCTCTTAACAAGCTTACACAAGAACACTACAGCGGGAGTTTACAACTTCAAAAAAGCCTTCCCAAGATGACCGACCGGCGACCACCATGGAACAGGGAGGAAACCCCCCTCCATCCCAGCCTTCCTCGCTTTTCAGATTGAAATGGAGTTTTCATTTTCCACATGGCTTCCATTTTATTCAGGGGGGGTGGGGGCTAACTGACACAATTTATAACCCTCTTCCTTTCCCAGGCTGCGGCTGAGGATGTGTCCCAAATTGCACCCTATTCACCTCAAAGGGCCCCCATAGACTCCGGTCTAAAGTAGTACACTATGAAGGGAATAGGGTGCTGTTTGGGACGCGGCCGGAGTCTGAGGCAGTATTCCCATTCAGCAGAGAGAGAGACAGAGAGAGGCGAAAGCTTGTCTGCATTACAGGACCCTCCCTCCCTCCCTCTCTCCCTCCCTCCCTCCCTCTCTCTCCATTCATTAATGCAGCAGACACTTCAGTAGTGAAGGGTCTACTAAACGCTACCATGTGACACAGCCAGGAGAACCAATGAGAGTGGAGCGAGAGGGAATGGGAGAGGGAAGGAAGGAACGAAGGACGGAGGGAGGAACGAAGGAGGGAGGCAGAAGAGAGGGAGGCAGAAGAGAGGGAAGGAGGAGAAAGTAGGAAGGAGATACCGGAGGTTGGACATTTATAAACTCTTAGTTATTAACAGGGGGGTTAAACTAGAGAGGTGTTTGTCATTAACAGGAGGGCTAAACTAGAGAGGTGTTTGTCATTAACAGGGGGGCTAAACTAGAGAGGTGTTTGTCATTAACAGGAGGGCTAAACTAGAGAGGTGTTTGTCATTAACAGGGGGTTAAACTAGAGAGGTGTTTGTCATTAACAGGTGTTTGTCATTAACAGGGGGCTAAACTAGAGAGGTGTTTGTCATTAACAGGAGGGCTAAACTAGAGAGGTGTTTGTCATTAAACAGGTGTTTGTCATTAACAGGAGGGCTAAACTAGAGAGGTGTTTGTCATTAACAGGAGGGCTAAACTAGAGAGGTGTTTGTCAGGTGTTTGTCATTAACAGGAGGGCTAAACTAGAGGTGTTTGTCATTAACAGGGCTAAACTAGTCTAAACTAGAGGTGCTAAACTAGAGAGGTGTTTGTCATTAACAGGAGGGCTAAACTAGAGAGGTGTTTGTCATTAACAGGAGGGCTAAACTAGAGAGGTGTTTGTCATTAACAGGAGGGCTAAAAACTAGAGGGCTAAACTAGAGGTGTTTGTCATTAACAGGAGGGCTAAAAACTAGACAGGTGTTTGTGTTTGTTTGTCATTAACAGGGGGCTAAACTAGAGAATTAACAGGGGGCCTAGACTGATCACAAGTAGAGTCCAAATGGTTTGAGCTACAAGCTAGTAAACACAGAGACTCTCAGGAATAGGCACACGCTCTACGATGACCACAATCCCCTGTAGAGATGTTAAAAAGGTACGGGGGTTCTTCGACATAGAAGACGATAGGAGATCTCAGGTCATGGTGTCTATAATACTGTAATGAGCTCATTATAGTTGCTGTTACAAACTCCACACAGGGGTCATTGACTAGCTGGATATTCATTCCACACTGAGCAGACAATTCATGTACTTACAGCATTTCATATCAATGCATTTGTTTTAATCAGGTTTTTGCTTCGGTAGACCTTATATATATATATATTTATTTATTTATTTATTGTTGTCATTTGTCAGTTAAAAGTCATGCATGTAACTATTGTTTTGTGTTGTAGTTGTAGCCCTGGTTGGTCTGAACAGAACATGGTAAAAACACATTGTGAGGCTGGGTATAAGGACTGGATGCTCAGATGAATGAAAGTCAGGTAAATGAAAAGGCCATTTTTTAATTTTTTTTTGCTTGGGGTCTCAGGACTGATCGGGTTAAAGTTAATGTCCTGCCGTAGGTTCATTGTACTGCTTGGTTCTCTCTGTGCATGGTTTCTATCCCACCTCCCACCTTGAACACCCCCCACCCCACTGCAAAGCTCTGTGCTCTGTTCCTCTCCCCTTCCCAGACATTTTTAAATGTATTTTTAACTTTGAAGTAGATAAGGAGTTTTCTGGAAGACAGGGAGAACTGGTAACTAGTCTCTGTACATCATTAGGGACTCTGTGGAGAGAGAGGAGACAGGTTGGAGCTTCCGGGTCAGGCCCGTGCTCCCGCCTAACCCCTTCCTCCTCTACTCTCCCTCCCTCCTAACCCCTTCCTCTCTCCTCCTAGCTCCCTCCCTCCCACCCTCTCCCTCATCAGCTCCTTTCCTCCCTCCCCCACCCTCTGGAATGAAAGGGGTTGGATGGTTCACACAGGGTGCTGGCAGTGTAGGGCTCTGAAGTAAAACAGCCAAACAACGAGAGAGAGAAAGCAAGAGAGAGAGTGTGAGAGAGAGACAGAGAGAGAGACAGAGAGAGAGACAGAGACAAAGAAAGAGAGAGAGAGAAAGAAAGAGAGAGAGAGAGAGAGAGAGAAAGTGAGAGAGAGTGAGAGAAAGCAAGAGAGAGAGAGTGAGGAGAGAGAGAGAGAGAGAGAGAGAGAGAGAGAGAGAGACAGAGAAAGAGAGAGAGAGAAAGCAAGAGAGAGAGAAAGCAAGAGAGAGAGAGTGAGAGCGAGAGAAAGCAAGAGAGAGAGAGAGAGAGAAAAAGAGAGAGAGAGAGAAAGAGAGAGAGAGGAAGAGAGAGAGGGAGAGAGAGAGAGTTCTCAGTGACATGTAGACACACACACACACACACACACACACACACACACACACACACACACACACACACACACACACACACACACACACACACACACACACACACACACACACACACACACACACACACACACACACACACACACACACACACACACACACACACACACACACACACACCTGTACCCTGTTCCCACAAAGCAGCAAATCAGGGTCCAGTTATGCATTCACACCAGCGAACAGGGGGAGGGAGGGGGAGTGGGAGGGAGGGCGAGGGGTGCGTTGATTGCTGGAGTGTGAGGGGAAAGGAGAGAAGAGGGGGGGACTATGTCTGGAGTGTGAAGGGAAAGGAGAGAGGAGGAGGGGGAGGGGGGAGACTCTGTCTGTAGTGTGAGGGGAAAGGAGAGAGGAGGAGGGGGAGACTGTCTGTAGTGTGAAGGGAAAGGAGAGAGGAGGAGGAGGCTCTGTCTGTAGTGTGAAGGGGAAAGGGAGAGAGGAGGAGGAGGCTCTGTCTGTAGTGTGAAGGGGAAAGGAGAGAGGAGGAGGGGAGACTCTGTCTGTAGTGTGAGGGGAAAGGAGAGAGGAGGAGGGGGAGACTGTCTGTAGTGTGAAGGGGAAAGGAGAGAGGAGGAGGGGGAGACTCTGTCTGTAGTGTGAAGGGGAAAGGAGAGAGGAGGAGGGGGAGACTGTCTGTAGTGTGAAGGGAAAGGAGAGAGGAGGAGGGGAGACTGTCTGTAGTGTGAGGGAAAGGAGAGAGGAGGAGGGGGAGACTGTCTGTAGTGTGAGGGGAAAGGAGAGAGGAGGAGGGGGAGACTCTGTCTGTAGTGTGAAGGGGAAAGGAGAGAGGAGGAGGGGAGACTCTGTCTGTAGTGTGAAGGGAAAGGAGAGAGGAGGAGGGGAGACTCTGTCTGTAGTGTGAAGGGAAAGGAGAGAGGAGGATGGGGGGAGACTGTCTGTAGTGTGAAGGGAAAGGAGAGAGGAGGAGGGGGAGACTGTCTGTAGTGTGAAGGGAAAGGAGAGAGAGGAGGAGGGGGAGACTGTCTGTAGTGTGAAGGGAAAGGAGAGAGGAGGAGGGGGGACTCTGTCTGTAGTGTGAAGGGAAAGGAGAGAGGAGGAGGGGAGACTCTGTCTGTAGTGTGAAGGGAAAGGAGAGAGGAGGAGGGGGAGACTCTGTCTGTAGTGTGAAGGGAAAGGAGAGAGGAGGAGGAGGGGGAGACTGTCTGTAGTGTGAAGGGAAAGGAGAGAGGAGGAGGGGGAGACTGTCTGTAGTGTGAGGGGAAAGGAGAGAGGAGGAGGGGGGACTCTGTCTGTAGTGTGAATTCAATGTTGTTTTTGATTCTTTAATCACTGATAAACTATTTGTCATTTGTTCACTGATCTGAAGGGAAAGCTGTACAATACCTCATTATGGAGGAGGGGTTAACTGTCTGTAACGGTCTGTACGGTGTGAAGGGGGTCAAAGGAAAGCAGAAACACGGGGAGCTTGTGTGAAAGTCTGATGTTTGATTTAGTACTCCCATCAGGCTCTGTGTGTGAAAAGCCTGCTGTTGCTCAGGGCCTTTAGTACAGGAGGAGGTGGATGCTGACTGTCTGTAGTGTGAATGGAAAGCCTCACTAAAAACAGGGGGAGACTTGTCTTCAGTGAAGGGAACCAACTAAGGACATGGGAGACTCTGTCTGTAGTGTCAGGGAAAAGACATATCTAACTGTCTCCTCATTCAAAGACATATCTAACTGTAGTGTCCTCAAGGGGGACATAGGAACTGTCTCCTCATTCAAACGAGGATATCTAACTGTCTCCTCATTAATTCACATATTGTTTTTGATTCTTTAATCACTGATAAACTATTTGTCATTTGTTCACTGATCTAACTGTTCCTCCCATTCAAGCTGTACAATATCTAATTATGTGTTGGGAGTTAACTGTCTCCTCATTCGGTCTGACATATATAACTGTCTCTCATTCAAAGCAGAAACACGTTTAAGCTTGTGTGAAAGTCTGATGTTTGATTCAAACTCCCATCAGGCTCTGTGTCATGAAAAGCCTGACGTTGCTAAGGGCCCTTATTCAAAGTGGGACATATGATAACTGTCTCCTCATTCAAACTGAATGTCTAACAGCCTCACAAAAACGACAGGCTAACTTTCATTCAGTCACTTCCAACCAACTAACACATGTAACTGTCTCCTCATTCAAACGACATATATAACTGTCTCCTCATTCAAACTGACATATCTAACTGTCTCCTCATTCAAACTGACATATCTAACTGTCTCCTCATTCAAACTGACATATCTAACTGTCTCCTCATTCAAACGACATATCTAACTGTCTCCTCATTCAAACGACATATCTAACTGTCTCCTCATTCAAACGACATATCTAACTGTCTCCTCATTCAAACGACATATCTAACTGTCTCCTCATTCAAACTGACATATCTAACTGTCTCCTCATTCAAACTGACATATCTAACTGTCTCCTCATTCAAACTGACATATCTAACTGTCTCCTCATTCAAACTGACATATCTAACTGTCTCCTCATTCAAACTACAATCAACTGTCTCCTCATTCAAACTGGCAGGGGGGACTCTCTTCATATATAACTGTCTCCTCATTCAAACGACATATCTAACTGTCTCCTCATTCAAACACACCCCTAACTGTCTCCTCATTCAAACACATACTAACTGTCTCCTCATTCAAACGACATATCTAACTGTCTCCTCATTCAAACGACATATCTAACTGTCACTTCATTCAAACACATATATAACTCTCCTCATTCAAACTGACATATCTAACTGTCTCCTCATTCAAACTCTCTTCATAACACTAACCCCTGTCTCCTCTTCATAACACAACACACCCCTGTCTCCTCATTCAAACTGACATACTAACCCCTGTCTCCTCATTCAAACACAACTAACCCCTGTCTCCTCATTCAAACGACATACAACCCCTGGGTCTCCTCTTCAAACACAACACACCCCTGTCTCCTCATTCATAACACAACACACCCCTAACTGTCTCCTCATTCACAAACACCCCTGGGTGGGGGGACATAACACTAACCCCTGTCTCCTCTTCAAACACAACTACACCCCTGTCTCCTCTTCATAACACAACACACCCCTGGGGGGTGGGGGGGACTCCTCTTCATAACACAAACACCCCTGGGGGGGGGACATCTTCATAACACAACACACCCCTCTCTCTTCATAACACAACACACCCCTCTAACTGTCTTCATAACACAAACACCCCTGGGTGGGGGGACTCTCTTCATAACACAACACACCCCTGGGTGGGGGGGGACTCTCTTCATAACACAACACACCCCTGGGTGGGGGGGGACTCTCTTCATAACACAACACACCCCTGGGGGGGGGGACTCTCTTCATAACACAACACACCCCTGGGTGGGGGGGGACTCTCTTCATAACACAACACACCCCTGGGTGGGGGGGACTCTCTTCATAACACAACACACCCCTAACTGTCTCTCTTCATAACACAACACACCCCTATGGGGGGGACTCTCTTCATAACACAACACACCCCTGGGTATCTAACTGACTCTCTTCAAACTACACATCTAACTGACTCTCTTCATAACACAACACACCCCTGGGTGGGGGGGGACTCTCTTCATAACACAAACACATATCTACACCCCATGGGGGGGGGATATAACTCTCCTCATTAACACAATCTACACCCCTGTCTCCTTCATAACACAACACACCCCTGGGGGGGGGGGGGTCTCTCTTCATAACACAACACACCCCTGTCTCCTCATTCACAAACACCCCACTCTCTTATAACACAACACACCCCTGGGTCTCCTTCATAACACAAACTGGGGGGGGACATAACACAACACACCCCTGGGGGGGGGACTCTCTTCATAACACAACACACCCCTGGGGGGGGGGGTCTCCTCTTCATAACACAACACACCCCTAACTGTCTCCTTCATAACACAACACCCCTGGGGGGGGGGACTCTCTTCATAACACAACACACCCCTGGGGGGGGTGGGGGTCTCTCTTCTCACCCCTGGGGGGGGGACTCTCTTCATAACACAACACACACCCCTGTCTCTTCATAACACAACACACCCCTGGGGGGGGACTCTCTTCTAACACAACACACCCCTGGGGGGGGGACTCATTCAAACACAACACACCCCTGGGGGTCTCTCTTCATTAACACAACACACCCCTGGGGGGGGTCTCTCTTCATAACACAAACACACCCCTGGGTGGGGGGGGACTCTCTTCATAACACTACACCCCTGGGGGTGGGGGGTCTCTCTTCATAACACAAACACCCCTGGGGGTGGGGGGGACATCTTCTAACACAACACACCCCTCCTGGGGGGGGGGACTCTCTTCATAACACAACACACCCCTGTCACTTCTCTTCAAACACAACACACCCCTGGGGGGGGACTCTCTTCATAACACAACACACCTCTGGGGGGGGGTCTCCTCATTCAAACTGACATATCACACCCCTGGGGGGGGGGGACTCTCTTCATAACACAACACACCCCTGGGGGGGGGGGGGGGACTGTCTCCTCTTCAAACACAATAACCCCTGGGGGGGGGGTCTCTTCATAACACAACACACCCCTGGGGGTGGGGGGTCTCTCTTCATAACACAACACACCCCTGGGTGGGGGGGGACTTCTCTTCAAACACAACACACCCCTGGGTCTCTCTTCATAACACAACACACCCCTGGGGGGGGGGGTCTCTCTTCATTCATAACACAACACACCCCTGGGGGGGGGGGGACTCTCTTCATAACACAACACACCCCTAACTGTCTCTTCATAACACAACACACCCCTGGGGGGGGGGGGGACTCTCTTCATAACACAACACACCCCTGGGTGGGGGGGGACTCTCTTCATAACACAACACACCCCTGGGTGGGGGGGTCTCTTCATTCAACACACCCCTGGGGGGGGGGGACTCTCTTCATAACACAACACACCCCTGTCTCTTCATTCAAACACACCCCTAACTGTCTCCTCTTCATAACACAACACACCCCTGGGGGGGGGGGGGGGACTCTCTTCATAACACAACACACCCCTGGGGGGGGGGGACTCTCTTCATAACACAACACACCCCTGGGGGGGGGGGTCTCTTCATAACACAACACACCCCTGGGGGGGTCTCTTCATAACACAACACACCCCTGGGGGGGGGGGACTCCTCTTCATAACACAACACACCCCTAACTGTCTCTTCATTCAAACACATACTCTCTTCTAACACCCCTGGGTGGGGGGACTCTCTTCATAACACAACACACCCCTATCTAACTGTCTTCTAACTGCTCCTCTCTTCATAACACAACACACCCCTGGGGGGGGGGACTCTCTTCATAACACAACACACCCCTGGGGGGGGGGACTCTCTTCATAACACAACACACCCCTGGGGGGGGGGACTCTCTTCATAACACAACACACCCTGGGGGGGGACTCTCTTCATAACACAACACACCCCTGGGGGGGGGACTCTCTTCATAACACAACACACCCCTGGGGGGGGGGACTCTCTTCATAACACAACACACCCCTGGGGGGGGGGACTCTCTTCATAACACAACACACCCCTGGGGGGGGGGACTCTCTTCATAACACAACACACCCCTGGGGGGGGGACTCTCTTCATAACACAACACACCCCTGGGGGGGACTCTCTTCATAACACAACACACCCCTGGGGGGGGACTCTCTTCATAACACAACACACCCCTGGGGGGGGGACTCTCTTCATAACACAACACACCCCTGGGGGGGGGGGACTCTCTTCATAACACAACACACCCCTGGGGGGGGGGGGGACTCTCTTCATAACACAACACACCCCTGGGGGGGGGACTCTCTTCATAACACAACACACCCCTGGAGGAGGGGGGGGGGGGACTCTCTTCATAACACAACACACCCCTGGGTGGGGGGGGGGGGACACCCCTGGGGGGGGGGGGACTCTCTTCATAACACAACACACCCCTGGGGGGGGGGGGGACTCTCTTCATAACACAACACACCCCTGGGGGGGGGACTCTCTTCATAACACAACACACCCCTGGGGGGGGGGGACTCTCTTCATAACACAACACACCCCTGGGGGGGGGGGACTCTCTTCATAACACAACACACCCCTGGGGAGGGGGGACTCTCTTCATAACACAACACACCCCTGGGGAGGGGGGACTCTCTTCATAACACAACACACCCCTGGGGGGGACTCTCTTCATAACACAACACACCCCCTGGGGGACTCTCTTCATAACACAACACACCCCTGGGGGGGGGACTCTCTTCATAACACAACACACCCCTGGGGGGGGGGATAAACTCTCTTCATAACACAACACACCCCTGGGGTGGGGGGGACTCTCTTCATAACACAACACACCCCTGGGTCAGGGGACTCTCTTCATAACACAACACGGGGGGGGACTCTCTTCATAACACAACACACCCCTGGGGGGGGACCTTCATAACACAAAGGCCAAATGGGATCTCTCTTCATAACACAACACACCCCTGGGGGGGGGGACTCTCTTCATAACACAACACACCCCTGGGTGGGTGGGGGGACTCTCTTCATAACACAACACACCCCTGGGTGTGGGGACTCTCTTCATAACACAACACACCCCTGGGGGGGGGACTCTCTTCATAACACAACACACCCCTGGCAGGGGGGGACTCTCTTCATGGGAAGACACCCCTGGGGGGGGGACTCTCTTCATAACACAACACACCCCTGTGGGGGGGGCTCTTCATAACACAACACACCCCTCAGGGTCTCTTCATAACACAACACACCCCTGGGTGGGGGGGGCCTCTTCATAACACACACACCCACTCCTTCATAACACAACACACCCCTGGGGGGGGGACTCTCTTCATAACACAACACACCCCACTCTTCATAACACAACATAACCCACTCACACACAACACACCCTGGGTGGGGGGACTCTCTTCATAACACAACACACCCCTGGGGGGGGGGGACTCTCTTCAACACAACACACCCCTGGGGGGGGGGGGGGACTCTCTTCATAACACAACACACCCCTGGGGGTGGGGGACTCTCTTCATAACACAAACACACCCCAGGGGGGGGGGGACATAACACAACACACCCCTGGGGGGGGACTCTCTTCATAACACAACACAGTACAGTAACTCCTTCATAACACAACACACCCCTGGGTGGGGGACATAACCAAACACCCCAGTACAGTAACCCCTGACAACACACCCCAAACTCTCTTCATAACACAACACACCCCTGGGGGGGGGGACCCTTCAAACACAACCACCCCAGTACAGTAACTCCCTAACACAACACACCCCTGGGTGGGGGACCTCTTCATAACACAACACACCCCTGACTCCCTTCATAACACAACACACACAGTACACCCCTGGGTGGGGGGACCTCTTCATAACACAACACACCCCAGTACAGGGACTCTTCATAACACACACCCCTGGGGGGGGGGGGGACTCTCTTCATAACACAACACACCCCTGGGGGGGGGGGGGACTCTCTTCATAACACAAACACCCTGGGGGGGGGTACACCCCTGGGTGGGGGGGAACCTTCATAACACAACACACCCCAAACACCTTCATAACACAACACACCCCTGGGGGGGACTCTCTTCATAACACAACACACCCCTGGGTGGGGGGACTCTCTTCATAACACAACACACCCCAGTACAGTAACCCTTCATAACACAACACACCCTGGGGGGGGGGGACTCTCTTCATAACACAACACACCCCTGACTCACTCTCTTCATAACACCACACCCCTGGGTACAGTAACCCTTCATAACACAACACACCCCAAACTCTCTTCATAACAGTACACTGGGGGGGGGGGGGGGGGGGGGGGACTCTCTTCATAACACAAACACCCCTGGGTGGGGGGGACTCTCTTCAGTAACAGTAACCCCTGACTCACCCACAAACACCCCAGTACAGTAACCCCTGACTCACTCTTCATAACAACACACCCCTGGGGGGGGGTAACTCTCTTCATAACACAACACACCCCAGTACAGTAACCCCTGACTCTCTTCATAACACAACACACCCCAGTACAGTAACCCCTGACTCTCTTCAAACACCACACCCCTGGGGGGGTAACTCTCTTCATAACACAAACACCCCAGTACAGTAACTCTCTTCATAACACAAACACCCCTGGGTACAGTAACCCCTTCACTAACACAACACACCCCTGGGGGGGGTAACAGTAACCCCTGACTCAACACAAACACACCCCAGTACAGTAACCCTCATAACACAAACACCCCAGTACAGTAACCCCTGACTCTCTTCCACAAACACCCCTGGGTGGGGGGGCTCTCTTCATAACACAACACACCCCTGGGGGGGGGACTCTCTTCATAACACCCTGACTCACCCCAAACACCCATAACACAGTACACCCCTGACTAACACAACACACCCCTGGAGGGGGGGGGGACTCTCTTCATAACACAACACAAACACCTTCATAACACAAACACCCCAGGTGTGGGGACCCCTGATCACCACAACACACCCACAGTGTGGGGTAACCCTGACTCACATGCACACACACACACACACACACACACACACACACACACACACACACACACACACACACACACACACACACACACACACACACACACACACAGTAACCCCTGACTCACCCCAAACACCCACAGTACAGTAACCCACTGACTCACCCAACACAAATAACACACACACCCCTGGGTGGGGGGACTCTCTTCATAACACAACACACCCCTGGGGGTGGGGACTCTCTTCATAACACAGTAACCCCTGACTCACCCCAAACACCCACAGTACAGTAACCCCTGACTCACCCCAAACACCCACAGTACAGTAACCCCTGACTCACCCCAAACACCCACAGTACAGTAACCCCTGACTCACCCCAAACACCCCAGTACAGTAACCCCTGACTCACCCCAAACACCCACAGTACAGTAACCCCTGACTCACCCCAAACACCCCACAGTACAGTAACCCTGACTCACCCCAAACACCCACAGTACAGTAACCCCTGACTCACCCCAAACACCCACAGTACAGTAACCCCTGACTCTCCCACAGTACAGTAACCCCTGACTCAACACACCCACAGTACAGTAACCCCTGACTCACCCCAAACACCCACAGTACAGTAACCCCTGACTCACCCCAAACACCCACAGTACAGTAACCCCTGACTCACCCCAAACACCCACAGTACAGTAACCCTGACTCACCCCAACACCCCCACAGTACCAGTGACTCACCCCAAACACCCACAACAGTAACCCTGACTCACCCCAAACACCCACAGTACAGTAACCCCTGACTCACCCCAAACACCCACAGTACAGTAACCCCTGACTCACCCCAAACACCCACAGTACAGTAACCCCTGACTCACCCCAAACACCCACAGTACAGTAACCCCTGACTCACCCCAAACACCCACAGTACAGTAACCCCTGACTCACCCCAAACACCCACAGTACAGTAACCCCTGACTCACCCCAAACACCCACAGTACAGTAACCCCTGACTCACCCCAAACACCCACAGTACAGTAACCCTGACTCACCCCAAACACCCACAGTACAGTAACCCCTGACTCACCCAAACACCCACAGTACAGTAACCCCTGACTCACCCCAAACACCCACAGTACAGTACACCCCAGTACAGTGACCCCTGACTTCACCCCAAACACCCACAGTACAGTAACCCCTGACTCACCCCAAACACCCACAGTACAGTAACCCCTGACTCACCCCAAACACCCACAGTACAGTAACCCTGACTCACCCCACCCACAGTACAGTAACCCCTGACTCACCCAAACACCCTGACAGTCAGTAACCTGACTCACCCCAAACACCCACAGTACAGTAACCCCTGACTCACCCCAAACACCCACAGTACAGTAACCCCTGACTCACCCCAAACACCCACAGTACAGTAACCCCTGACTCACCCCAAACACCCACAGTACAGTAACCCCTGACTCACCCCAAACACCCACAGTACAGTAACCCCTGACTCACCCCAAACACCCACAGTACAGTAACCCCTGACTCACCCCAAACACCCACAGTACAGTAACCCCTGACTCACCCCAAACACCCACAGTACAGTAACCCCTGACTCACCCCAAACACCCACAGTACAGTAACCCCTGACTCACCCCAAACACCCACAGTACAGTAACCCCTGACTCACCCCAAACACCCACAGTACAGTAACCCCTGACTCACCCCAAACACCCACAGTACAGTAACCCTGACTCACCCCAAACACCCACAGTACAGTAACCCCTGACTCACCCCAAACACCCACCAGTAACCCCTGACTCACCCCAAACACCCACAGTAACCCCTGACTCACCCCAAACACCCACAGTACAGTAACCCCTGACTCACCCCAAACACCCACAGTACAGTAACCCCTGACTCACCCCAAACACCCACAGTACAGTAACCCCTGACTCACCCCAAACACCCACAGTACAGTAACCCCTGACTCACCCCAAACACCCACAGTACAGTAACCCCTGACTCACCCCAAACACCCACAGTACAGTAACCCCTGACTCACCCCAAACACCCACAGTACAGTAACCCCTGACTCACCCCAAACACCCACAGTACAGTAACCCCTGACTCACCCCAAACACCCACAGTACAGTAACCCCTGACTCACCCCAAACACCCACAGTACAGTAACCCCTGACTCACCCCAAACACCCACAGTACAGTAACCCCTGACTCACCCCAAACACCCACAGTACAGTAACCCCTGACTCACCCCAAACACCCACAGTACAGTAACCCCTGACTCACCCCAAACACCCACAGTACAGTAACCCCTGACTCACCCCAAACACCCACAGTACAGTAACCCCTGACTCACCCCAAACACCCACAGTACAGTAACCCCTGACTCACCCCAAACACCCACAGTACAGTAACCCCTGACTCACCCCAAACACCCACAGTACAGTAACCCCTGACTCACCCCAAACACCCACAGTACAGTAACCCCTGACTCACCCCAAACACCCACAGTACAGTAACCCCTGACTCACCCCAAACACCCACAGTACAGTAACCCCTGACTCACCCCAAACACCCACAGTACAGTAACCCCTGACTCACCCCAAACACCCACAGTACAGTAACCCCTGACTCACCCCAAACACCCACAGTACAGTAACCCCTGACTCACCCCAAACACCCACAGTACAGTAACCCCTGACTCACCCCAAACACCCACAGTACAGTAACCCCTGACTCACCCCAAACACCCACAGTACAGTAACCCCTGACTCACCCCAAACACCCACAGTACAGTAACCCCTGACTCACCAAACACCCACAGTACAGTAACCCCTGACTCACCCCAAACACCCACAGTACAGTAACCCCTGACTCACCCCAAACACCCACAGTACAGTAACCCCTGACTCACCCCAAACACCCACAGTACAGTAACCCCTGACTCACCCCAAACACCCACAGTACAGTAACCCCTGACTCACCCCAAACACCCACAGTACAGTAACCCCTGACTCACCCCAAACACCCACAGTACAGTAACCCCTGACTCACCCCAAACACCCACAGTACAGTAACCCCTGACTCACCCCAAACACCCACAGTACAGTAACCCCTGACTCACCCCAAACACCCACAGTACAGTAACCCCTGACTCACCCCAAACACCCACAGTACAGTAACCCCTGACTCACCCCAAACACCCACAGTACAGTAACCCCTGACTCACCCCAAACACCCACAGTACAGTAACCCCTGACTCACCCCAAACACCCACAGTACAGTAACCCCTGACTCACCCCAAACACCCACAGTACAGTAACCCCTGACTCACCCCAAACACCCACAGTACAGTAACCCCTGACTCACCCCAAACACCCACAGTACAGTAACCCTGACTCACCCCAAACACCCAAACACCCACACCCACAGTAACCCCTGACTCACCCCAAACACCCACAGTACAGTAACCCCTGACTCACCCCAAACACCCACAGTACAGTAACCCCTGACTCACCCCAAACACCCACAGTACAGTAACCCCTGACTCACCCCAAACACCCACAGTACAGTAACCCCTGACTCACCCCAAACACCCACAGTACAGTAACCCCTGACTCACCCCAAACACCCACAGTACAGTAACCCCTGACTCACCCCAAACACCCACAGTACAGTAACCCCTGACTCACCCCAAACACCCACAGTACAGTAACCCCTGACTCACCCCAAACACCCACAGTACAGTAACCCCTGACTCACCCCAAACACCCACAGTACAGTAACCCCTGACTCACCCCAAACACCCACAGTACAGTAACCCCTGACTCACCCCAAACACCCACAGTACAGTAACCCCTGACTCACCCCAAACACCCACAGTACAGTAACCCCTGACTCACCCCAAACACCCACAGTACAGTAACCCCTGACTCACCCCA
>NW_025746475.1:95000-110960 GCF_021184085.1 Oncorhynchus gorbuscha
CACACACACACACACACACATTCAATGCCCCCCTGGATGTTGCTGGTGAGTTCTGTGCCAGCTCTGTGTTGGATGCCAGCGGTGGTGTGTGTGTGTGTGTGTGTGTGTGTGTGTGTGTGTGTGTGTGTGTATGTACGTGTGTGTGTGTGTGTCTAATAGTAACACGGTAAACGTCAACACCGGATGGGGACCGAGGCACTCCAACACTGGCCATAAAGGAACATCTGAAAGACGCTGGTTCCCCATTCTGATGGAACTGGAACGACACTAACAGGATACACCCCCAGGACCCTGTTCCCTATGTAGTACACTGCCTATGTAGTGCACAATGTAGGGAATAGGGTGCAGTGTGAGAACCAGCCATAGGATACACATATTATAACAAGCAGATACTGAAATGGTACCCTATTCCCTATATAGTACACTACTATAGACCAGAGCCCTATTCCCTATATAGTACACTACTATAGACCAGAGCCCTATTCCCTATATAGTACACTACTTTAGACCAGAGCCCTATTCCCTATATAGTACACTACTATAGACCAGAGACCTATTCCCTATATAGTACACTACTTTAGACCAGAGACCTATTCCCTATATAGTGCACTACTTTAGACCAGAGCCCTATTCCCTATATAGTACACTACTATAGACCAGAGCCCTATTCCCTATATAGTACACTACTATAGACCAGAGCCCTATTCCCTATATAGTACACTACTTTAGACCAGAGACCTATTCCCTATATAGTACACTACTATAGACCAGAGACCTATTCCCTATATAGTACACTACTTTAGACCAGAGCCCTATTCCCTATATAGTGCACTACTTTAGACCAGAGCCCTATTCCCTATATAGTGCACTACTATAGACCAGAGTCCTATTCCCTATATAGTACACTACTTTAGACCAGAGCCCTGGTCTAAAGTACACTACTTTAGACCAGAGCCCTATTCCCAATATAGTACACTACTATAGACCAGAGCCCTATTCCCTATATAGTGCACTACTTTAGACCAGAGTCCTATTCCCTATATAGTACACTACTTTAGACCAGATCCCTATTCCCTATATAGTGCACTACTATAGACCAGATCCCTATTCCCTATATAGTGCACTACTATAGACCAGATCCCTATTCCCTATATAGTGCACTACTATAGACCAGATCCCTATTCCCTATATAGTGCACTACTATAGACCAGATCCCTATTCCCTATATAGTGCACTACTATAGACCAGATCCCTATTCCCTATATAGTGCACTACTATAGACCAGATCCCTATTCCCTATAAAGTGCATTACTTCTGACCAGAGCTGTTGTGTCACAGATTCCACCCTATTCCCTATATAGTGCACTACTTCTGACCAGAGCCCTATTCCCTATAAAGTGCATTACTTCTGACCAGAGCTGTTGTATCACAGATTCCACCCTATTCCCTATATAGTGCACTACTTCTGCCCAGAGCATCAAGTGGATCTCTCTCATCTGACAGTTTCTTTAGAGACACAACGGTTGGCACGGCTGTGGAGCGAGGTCACAATGTCAGACAAATTCATTCATTTAATACCTCGATCGTGACGCTTGTCACCCCCCCCCACCCCTGTTAACTATAAAACCCTTTCAAATATGTCACAGGAAACAACCCATTCATTCTGCTGCTGTAACAATAAACTGACCTTTTTAAAAACCCACTTTCGAATCCAGATATTTAGACTTCATCTATTCAGTCACTGGCTTCCGCCTCCAAAATGGCACCCTGATCCCCTTTACAGTGCACTCCTTGTTGGCCAATGGGGAAACAAGATGCCATTTACCACTGAATATTCATGCGGGTTCTTTAACAACAGCAGCCAATGGGGAAACAGGATGCCATTTCCCACTGAATATTCATGCAGGTTCTTTAACAACAGCAGCCAATGGGGAAACAGGATGCCATTTCCCACTGAATATTCATGCAGGTTCTTTAACAACAGCAGCCAATGGGGAAACAGGATGCCATTTCCCACTGAATATTCATGCTGGTTCTTTAACAACAGCAGCCAATGGGGAAACAGGATGCCATTTCTCACTGAATATTCATGCAGGTTCTTTAACAACAGCAGCCAATGGGGAAACAGGATGCCATTTACCACTGAATATTCATGCGGGTTCTTTAACAACAGCAGCCAATGGGGAAACAGGATGCCATTTCCCACTGAATATTCATGCCGGTTCTTTAACAACAGCAGCCAATGGGGAAACAGGATGCCATTTACCACTGAATATTCATGCAGGTTCTTTAACAACAGCAGCCAATGGGGAAACAGGATGCCATTTACCACTGAATATTTATGCAGGTTCTTTAACAACAGCAGCCAATGGGGAAACAGGATGCCATTTATCACTGAATATTTATGCAGGTTCTTTAACAACAGCAGCCAATGGGGAAACAGGATGCCATTTACCACTGAATATTTATGCAGGTTCTTTAACAGAAGCAGGAAGCTGCTGAAGGACGACTTGGTGACGTAAAACATTTCAACTGTATTTATTTATTATTATTATTAGTTATTATTATTTTATTTTTTTTACCCCTTTTTCTCCCCAATTTCATGGTGTCCAATTGTTGTAGTAGCTACTATCTTGTCTCATCGCTACAACTCCCGTACGGGCTCGGGAGAGACGAAGGTTGAAAGTCATGCGTCCTCCGATACACAACCCAACCAAGCCGCACTGCTTGGTTGGGTTGTGGGTGTATATCAGACAACCTTCAGACAGGTCTGGGTGTATATCAGTCAACCTTCAGACAGGTCTGGGTGTATATCAGTCAACCGTCAGACAGGTCTGGGTGTATATCAGTCAACCTTCAGACAGGTCTGGGTGTATATCAGTCAACCGTCAGACAGGTCTGGGTGTATATCAGTCAACCGTCAGACAGGTCTGGGTGTATATCAGTCAACCTTCAGACAGGTCTGGGTGTATATCAGTCAACCTTCAGACAGGTCTGGGTGTATATCAGTCAACCTTCAGACAGGTCTGGGTGTATATCAGTCAACCGTCAGACAGGTCTGGGTGTATATCAGTCAACCGTCAGACAGGTCTGGGTGTATATCAGTCAACCGTCAGACAGGTCTGGGTGTATATCAGTCAACCGTCAGACAGGTCTGGGTGTATATCAGTCAACCGTCAGACAGGTCATATGAAACCTCAGTAAAGGACCTACGGTAAAGGACCTACGGTAAAGGGCCTACGGTAAAGAACCTCTGTAAAGGACCTACGGTAAAGGGCCTACGGTAAAGGACCTACGGTAAAGAACCTCGGTAAAGGACCTACGGTAAAGGACCTACGGTAAAGGACCTCGGTAAAGAACCTCTGTAAAGGACCTACGGTAAAGGACCTACGGTAAAGGGCCTACGGTAAAGAACCTCTGTAAAGGACCTACGGTAAAGGGCCTACGGTAAAGAACCTCTGTAAAGGACCTACGGTAAAGGACCTACGGTAAAGGGCCTACGGTAAAGAACCTCTGTAAAGGACCTACGGTAAAGGACCTACGGTAAAGGACCTACGGTAAAGGGCCTACGGTAAAGAACCTCTGTAAAGGACCTACGGTAAAGGACCTACGGTAAAGGACCTCGGTAAAGAACCTACGGTAAAGGACCTACGGTAAAGGACCTACGGTAAAGGACCTACGGTAAAGGGCCCACGGTAAAGGACCTACGGTAAAGGACCTACGGTAAAGAACCTCGGTAAAGGACCTACGGTAAAGGACCTACGGTAAAGGACCTCGGTAAAGAACCTCTGTAAAGGACCTACGGTAAAGGACCTACGGTAAAGGACCTCGGTAAAGAACCTCTGTAAAGGACCTACGGTAAAGAACCTCTGTAAAGGACCTACGGTAAAGGATCTTTACCGTAGGTCCTTGTTTGCACTCGGCTCGCAAAATTATAGCCGGCACTCTGTTCAGAGGTGCTAAGTACTCTCAGGAGACAAATGCTATTGGTGCTTGTGTCCGAGCCTTGAAAGGGTTTCTTTGGCTGTCCTCGAAGGAGAACCTGTTAAGGAACCTTTTTGAGTTCAAGAACCCTTTTGGATTCCATGTAGTGTAGAACACTTGCCACAGAGTGCATTTTACCTGGAACCCAAGAGGGATCTTCAAAGGGTTCTCCTGATGATAGCCAAAGTACCCCTTTTGGGTTCCAGAACCCTTTTGGATTCCATGTACCATAGAACAACGCCAGAGTGTTTGACCTTTTTACCAGAGTGTACTGGGACTTAGTCATCTCTGGTTTGGGTCACAGGGTCCATTCAAAATGGCACCCAGTTCACTGTATAGTAGGACAGCCAGAGGGTAGTGTCGGTATAGTGCACTAGATGTGATGGAAATAAGGTGTTATTTGGGATACAACCAGAAGGTTGTCACAGGGTCACGGTGTGTGATCTCTATCTTTAATGGTGTGAGTTTAAAGACTAACGATGCTGAGAGAAACCCGCTGACGCTGTTGTTTACTCCGTTACTATGTTACTGTGGGCCGTCACGGAACACACATGCACCACAGGAGGTTGGAGGCACCTTTAAATGGGGAGGACGGGGCTCGTGGTAATAGCTGGAGTGGAGTCAGTGGAATGGTATCAAACACATGATGCC
Source organism: Oncorhynchus gorbuscha (assembly GCF_021184085.1). Lineage (NCBI taxonomy): Eukaryota > Metazoa > Chordata > Actinopteri > Salmoniformes > Salmonidae > Oncorhynchus > Oncorhynchus gorbuscha. The sequence continues at coordinate 99,636 of NW_025746475.1, forward strand.
ATGAAAGAAAGATGGCGTCGGAGAGGATGGCTGTTGTCTTATCGGCTCTTAAACAACTGTGCTATTTTGTTTGTTTTTTCGCATCATTTTGTTTAACTAATTTTGTACATAATGTTGCTGCTATCGTCTCTTATGCCCGAAAAGAGCTTCTGGACATCAGAACAGCGATTACTCACCTCAAATTGGACAAATAATCTTTCTTTAATGAGTTGGACGGGAAGGATGAACTCCAAACACCCGAACAGGCCCTCATCTCCGTCATTCGCAGGAGAAAGAAACAGAGGTTTCGCGGAAAAGAGATCGGGGTGCATTGTGAGGATCAGGCAACGAGTGGCTAATCTGCCTTTTGCCATCTGTACTGTTAGCCAACATTCAATCGCTGGAAAATAAATGGACTAACTGAGAGCACGTATATCCTGCCAACGGAACAGCAGCCTCTGGTAAGACACGGGGCGGTGGCCTATGTGTGTTTGAAATCAACAGCTGGTGCATGATATCTAAGGACGTCTCGAGGTAACTTAAAATCAGTTTTACCTCATTTCTATCGGCATGTTAAATGTTCAACCAGAGAGGGAAAAAAAACTCTAGACCTCCTTTATTCCACACATAGATACAAAGCACTCCCTCACCCTCCATTTGGCAAATCTGACCATAATTCTATCCTCCTGATTTATGCTTACAAGCTAAAAATTAAAGCAGGAAGCAACAGTGACTAGATCAATAAAAAAGTGGTCAGATGAAGCTGATGCTAAACTACAGGACTGTTTTGCTATCACAGACTGGAACATGTTCCGGGATTCTTCCGATGGCATTGAGGAGTACACCACATCAGTTACTGGCTTCATCAAAAAGTGCATCGAGGACGTCGTCCCCACAGTGACTGTGCGTACATACCCCAACCAGAAGCCATGGATTACAGGCAACATTCCACTGAGATAAAGGGTAGAGCTGCCGCTTTCAAGGAGCGGAACTCTAACCTGTAAGCTTATAAGAAATCCCGCTATGCCCTCCAACAAATTATCAAACAGGCAAAGCATCAATACAGGACTAAGATTGAATCGTACTACACCGTCTCCGACATTCGTCGGGTGTGGCAGGGCCTGCAAACTATTACAGACTACAAAGGGAAGCACAGCCAAGAGCTGCCCAGTGACACAAGCCTACCAGACTAACTAAATAACTTCTATGCTCGCTTTGAGGCAAGTAACACCGAAACATGCATGAGAGCATCAGCAGTTCCAGAAGACTGTGTGATCAAGCTCTCCGCAGCCGATGTGGGTAAGACCTTTAAACAGATCAACATACACAAGGCCGCAGGGCCACACGGACTACCAGGACGTATACTCAGAGCATGCGTTGACCAACTGGCAAGTGTTCAATAACATTTTCAACCTCTCCTTGTCTGAGTCTGAAATACCAACATGTTTCAAGCAGACCACCATAGTCCCTGTGCCCAAGAACACTAAGGTAACCTGCCTAAATGACTACCGACCCGTAGCACTCACGTCTGTAGCCATGAAGTGGGTTGAAAGGCTGGTCATGACTCACATCAACACCATTATCCCAGCAACCCTAAACCCACTCCAACAGATCAACAGATGATGCAATCTCTACACTACCTGGTCTGACATAACACTACCTGGTCTAATAGAACACTACCTGGTCTAATAGAACACTACCTGGTCTAACAGAACACTACCTGGTCTAACAGAACACTACCTGGTCTAACAGAACACTACCTGGTCTAATAGAACACTACCTGGTCTAACAGAACACTACATGGTCTAATAGAACACTACCTGGTCTAATAGAACACTACCTGGTCTAACAGAACACTACCTGGTCTAATAGAACACTACCTGGTCTAACAGAACACTACCTGGTCTAACAGAACACTACCTGGTCTAATAGAACACTATCCGGTCTAACAGAACACTACCTGGTCTAATAGAACACTACCCGGTCTAATAGAACACTACCTGGTCTAACAGAACACTACCTGGTCTAACAGAACACTACCTGGTCTAATAGAACACTATCCGGTCTAACAGAACACTACCCGGTCTAATAGAACACTACCTGGTCTAACAGAACACTACCTGGTCTAATAGAACACTACATGGTCTAATAGAACACTACCTGGTCTAACAGAACACTACCTGGTCTAATAGAACACTACCTGGTCTAATAGAACACTACCTGGTCTAACGGAACACTACCTGGTCTAACAGAACACTACCTGGTCTAACAGAACACTACATGGTCTAACAGAACACTACCTGGTCTAATAGAACACTACCTGTTCTAACAGAACACTACCTGGTCTAACAGAACACTACCTGGTCTAACAGAACACTTAAACTACGTATCTAATAGAAGGTGTAAAGGATAGAGAGGATGTTGGTGGCTCTAGGTAGAGGGGGACATTCTGATAGGATACAGACACTACTGTATGGAACACAGTGTTGGGGATGGAGAAAGTGAGAGGGTGGATTGTAATGCATCATTTAGTAAATGCCACAGATCTCCATGAAGATGAGAGAGAGAGGGAGAGTAATGTTGACTGTTCATTATGATTGCTCATTTCACTTCTGTTTATTATCTAGTGAAATTGAATTGAGAAGTTCCATGTTATATTATTAGTGAAGAGAAAGACAGAGACAGACACACAGACACAGAGACAGACACAGAGACAGACACAGAGACAGACAAACAGAGACAGACACAGAGACAGACACAGAGACAGACAGAGACAGAGACAGACAGAGACAGACAGACAGACAGAGACAGGGACAGACAGAGACAGGGACAGACAGAGACAGACAAACAGAGACAGACACAGGGACAGACAGATACAAGGACAGACAGAGACAGACACACAGAGACAGACACAGGGACAGAGACAGACACAGAGACAGGGACAGACAGAGACAGACAGAGACAGACAGACAGACAGAGACAGGGACAGACAGAGACAGACAAACAGAGACAGACAAACAGAGACAGACACAGGGACAGACACAGGGACAGAGACAGACAGAGACAGAGACAGACAGAGACAGGGACAGACAGAGACAGACAAACAGAGACAGACACCGGGACAGACAGAGACAGGGACAGACAGAGACAGACAAACAGAGACAGACACAGGGACAGAGACAGACACAGAGACAGACAGACACAGACACAGAGACAGACAGAGACAGACACAGGCACAGAGACAGACACAGAGACAGGGAAAGAGACAGACAGCCTTTCCACTCAAAGCCAAGTAGGGCAACGGTCAATTCCCTACTTCTTTCCAAGCGGATCTTGGATGCCAGTTACAAGCTCTGCCACAACCTGTTTCTAGAAGAATAACAACAGCCACAGTGTCTGTCTGTTAGCATTCCAAACAGCACCCTATTCTCTACTTAGTGCACTACTTTAGACCAGGGTCCATAGGGGTAGTGCACTACTTTAGACCAGGGTCCATAGGGGTAGTGCACTACTTTAGACCAGGGTCCATAGGGGTAGTGCACTACTTTAGACCAGGGTCCATAGGGGTAGGGGACTACTTTAGACCAGGGCCCATAGGGGTAGTGCACTACTTTAGACCAGGGTCCATAGGGGTAGTGCACTACTTTAGACCAGGGTCCATAGGGGTAGTGCACTACTTTAGACCAGGGCCCATAGGGATAGTGCACTACTTTAGACCAGGGTCCATAGGGGTAGGGGACTACTTTAGACCAGGGTCCACAGGGGTAGTGCACTACTTTAGACCATGGCCCCATAGGGGAATAGGGCTCCAGGCTGTAACAACGAGGCGGAGCTGAAACAGGAACAGGACGTAGTGTCGTGATGTACAGGATCCACCAGACTTAGTTTGGTCCATAGGGGACTAGACTAGAGAGGTGTTTGACGTAGTGTCGTGATGTACAGGATCCACCAGACTTAGTTTGGTCCATAGGGGACTAGACTAGAGAGGTGTTTGACGTAGTGTCGTGATGTACAGGATCCACCAGACTTAGTTTGGTCCATAGGGGACTAGGGTTCCAGGCTGTAACATGATGTACAGGATCCACCAGACTTAGTTTGGTCCATAGGGGACTAGACTAGAGAGGTGTTTGACGTAGTGTCTGTCGTGATGTACAGGATCCACTTCATAGAACGACACATCTTGGAAAGAGAAAAAAAACATCTAGATAAATTCTCTCTCTCACTTCCTCTCACTTCCTCTCCCCCACTTCCCCCCCCCCCCTCCCTCCCTCCCTCCCTCTCCATCTCTCCCTACCTCTCCATCCCTCCCTCCCTCCCTCTCCATCTCTCCCTACCTCTCCATCCATCCCTCCCTCCCTCCCTCTCCCTCCCTCTCCATCTAGATAAATTCTCTCTCTCACTTCCTCTCCTGTGTTTCCAGTCTCTCTCCTTCCTGGAATGCACCAGACTTAGTTTGTGCCAGAGCCAACCTGTTCCCTCCCTCCCTCCCTCTCCATCCCTCCCTCCCTCTCCCTTCCTCCCTCTCCATCCCTCCCTCCCTCTCCCTTCCTCCCTCTCCATCCCTCCCTCTCCCTTCCTCCCTCTCCATCCCTCCCTCCCTCCCTCTCCATCCCTCCCTCCCTCCCTCCTCTCCCTCCCTCCCTCTCCCTCCCTCCCTCTCCATCCCTCCCTCCCTCCATCCCTCCCTCCCTCTCCATCCCTCCCTCCCTCCCTCTCCCTCCATCCCTCCCTCCCTCTCCCTCCATCCCTCCCCCTCCCTCTCCCTCCCTCCCTCTCCCTCCATCCCTCCCTCCCTCTCTCCCTCCCTCCCTCTCCATCCCTCCCTCCCTCCCTCTCCATCCCTCCCTCCCTCTCCATCCCTCCCTCCCTCTCCATCCCCCCTCCCTCCCCCTCCCTCCCTCCCTCCCTCCCTCCCTCCCTCCCCTCCCTCCCTCCCTCCCTCCCTCCCTCCCTCCCTCCCTCCCTCCCTCCCTCTCCATCCCTCCCTCCCTCCCTCCCTCCCTCCCTCCCTCCCTCCCTCCCTCCCTCCCTCCCTCCCTCCCTCCCTCCCTCCCTCCCTCCCTCCCTCCCTCCCTCCCTCCCTCCCTCCCTCCCTCCCTCTCCTCCCTCCCTCCCTCCCTCCCTCCCTCCCTCCCCTCCCTCCCTCCATCCCTCCCTCCCTCCCTCCCTCCCTCTCCCTCCCTCTCCATCCCTCCCTCCCTCTCCCTTCCTCCCTCCCTCTCCCTTCCTCCCTCTCCATCCCTCCCTCCCTCTCCATCCCTCCCTCCCTCTCCATCCCTCCCTCTCCCTCCCTCCCTCCCTCCCTCCCTCCATCCTTCCCTCCCTCCCTCTCCATCCCTCCCTCCCTCCATCCTTCCCTCCCTCTCCATCCCTCCCTCCCTCCCTCCCTCCATGCGTTATATCAGAGGAGTATCAGCAAGATAAGCAGGTATGTCAGACAGGAAGTGACATCTTGTTCCAGTCTTTGAGCTGGTCCGAACACTACCGGCTTCACTGTAATCAGTCCACTATGGGCCCTGGTCAGAAGTACACTCTTTAGAAAGAAGGGTTCCAAAAGGGTTCTTCCACTGTCTCCCACAGGAGAACCACGTAGAACCCTCTCAGGGGGAAATGTTTCTACATGGGAACCCGACAGAGTGCTACCTAAAAGGGTTCTTCCACTGTCTCCCACAGGAGAACCACGTAGAACCCTCTCGGGGGGAAATGTTTCTACATGGGAACCCGACAGAGTGCTACCTAAAAGGGTTCTTCCACTGTCTCCCACAGGAGAACCACGTAGAACCCTCTCGGGGGGAAATGTTTCTACATGGGAACCCGACAGAGTGCTACCTAAAAGGGTTCTTCCGTTGTCTCCCACAGGAGAACCACGTAGAACCCTCTCGGGGGGAAATGTTTCTACATGGGAACCCGACAGAGTGCTACCTAAAAGGGTTCTTCCGTTGTCTCCCACAGGAGAACCACGTAGAACCCTCTCGGGGGGAAATGTTTCTACATGGGAACCCGACAGAGTGCTACCTAAAAGGGTTCTTCTGTTGTCTCCCACAGGAGAACCACGTAGAACCCTCTCGGGGGAAATGTTTCTACATGGGAACCCGACAGAGTGCTACCTAAAAGGGTTCTTCTGTTGTCTCCCACAGGAGAACCACGTAGAACCCTCTCGGGGGGAAATGTTTCTACACGGGAACCTAAAAGGGTTCTTCCGTTGTCTCCCACAGGAGAACCACGTAGAACCCTCTCTGGCGCGGGGTGGGGGGGGATGTTTCTACATGGAAACCTAAAAGAGTTCTTCCACTGTCTCCCACAGGAGAACCACGTAGAACCCTCTCTAGGGGGGGATGTTTCTACATGGAAACCCGACAGAGTGCTACCTAAAAGGGTTCTTCCACTGTCTCCCACAGGAGAACCACGTAGAACCCTCTCGGGGGGAAATGTTTCTACATGGGAACCCGACAGAGTGCTACCTAAAAGGGTTCTTCCACTGTCTCCCACAGGAGAACCACGTAGAACCCTCTAGGGGGGATAAGTTTCTACATGGGAACCCAAAAGGGTTCTTCCACTGTCTCCCACAGGAGAACCACGTAGAACCCTCTAGGGGGGAAATGTTTCTACATGGGAACCTAAAAGGGTTCTTCTTCTCCTAATGGGGACAGGCGAAGAACCCATTAAGGTTGTATATGCTGTAGCACCCTTTTCTTTTAGGAAGAGTGTAGTGTATATATTGTTGGGACTTAACACTGCCGTGGTATAAACAGCGCAGGATGAACTATATTCTATTAGAAATGTCTAGCCCTGAATGCTGATTGACTGACCGTATACCACGGGCCTGACAAAACATCTATTTTTACCGCTATAATTACGTTAGTAACCAGTTTATAATCGCAATAAGGCACCTCGGGGGGGGGTTTGTGGGATACGTGATGTGTCGTGCCCTAAAGAACAGCCCTTGGCCGTGGTATATTGGCCAGACACCACACCCCCTCGTGCGTTATTGGATAATTAGCCCTATCACCCTCTGATGTCATACTGTACATCACCACACAACTAACCATTACTTCCTGATGGAACACTGGGGGACTGATGGATAGGTGTCGTCGTGGAGTTAGGACGCTCCTGGCACAGGTAGCCCGGACACCGGGCTCACAGGTAGCCTGGACACCGGGCTCACAGGGAGCCTGGACACCAAGCTCACAGGTAGCCTGGACACTGGGCTCACAGGTAGCCTGGACACTGGGCTCACAGGTAGCCTGGACACTGGGCTCACAGGTAGCCTGGACACTGGGCTCACAGGTAGCCTGGACACTGGGCTCACAGGTAGCCTGGACACCAAGCTCACAGGTAGCCTGGACACCGGGCTCACAGGTAGCCTGGACACCAAGCTCACAGGTAGCCTGGACACCGGGCTCACAGGTAGCCTGGACACCGGGCTCACAGGTAGCCTGGACACCAAGCTCACAGGTAGCCTAGAGTCCAAGCTCACAGGTAAGCTAACAGCTAAGCTAATAGGTAGTCTTGTTACCAAGTTAACAGTTAAGCTAATAGGTAGCCTTGATACCAAGTTAACCGCTAAGCTAATAGGTAGCCTTGATACCAAGTTAACAGTTAAGCTAATAGGTAGCCTTGATACCAAGTTAACCGCTAAGCTAATAGGTAGCCTTGATACCAAGATAACAGTTAAGCTAATAGGTAGCCTTGATACCAAGTTAACAGTTAAGCTAATAGGTAGCCTTGATACCAAGTTAACCGCTAAGCTAATAGGTAGCCTTCATACCAAGTTAACCGCTAAGCTAATAGGTAGCCTTCATACCAAGTTAACCGCTAAGCTAATAGGTAGCCTACATACCAAGTTAACCGCTAAGCTAATGGGTAGCCTACATACCAAGTTAGCCGCTAAGCTAATAGGTAGCCTTGATACCAAGTTAACAGCTAAGCTAATAGGTAGCCTTGATACCAAGTTAACCGCTAAGCTAATAGGTAGCCTTGATACCAAGTTAACCGCTAAGCTAATAGGTAGCCTTGATACCAAGTTAACCGCTAAGCTAATAGGTAGCCTTGATACCAAGTTAACAGCTAAGCTAATAGGTAGCCTACATACCAAGTTAACCGCTAAGCTAATAGGTAGCCTTGATACCAAGTTAACCGTTAAGCTAATAGGTAGCCTTGATACCAAGTTAACCGCTAAGCTAATAGGTAGCCTTGATACCAAGTTAACCGCTAAGCTAATAGGTAGCTACATGGCACCAATCCTGATCAAGATCCAAAGGTAGGTGTGAGGGAGCAGCTACAGGTCAGGGCAGATTCTGAGTGGTGCTGAGGGCAGAACTAAGGACGAAGCCAAGTTAGAGAACAACAATCCCACACTCTGACTGAGAACCTGGCAGGCTGTGCCAGTTTAAACCACCAGCTTGTACCAAGAGGAGGATTTAACTCAATAAAGACATACCTACTGTAAGCCCACCTAGGCTCTCTCTCTCTCTCTCTCTCTCTCTCTCTCTCTCTCTCTCTCTCTCTCTCTCTCTCTCTCTCTCTCTCTCTCTCTCTCTCTCTCTCTCTCTCTCTCTCTCTCTCTCTCTCTCTCTCTCCCTCTCTCTGTCTCTCTCTGTCTCTCCCTCTCTCTCACTCTCTCTCTCTCTCTCTCCCTCTCTCTCTCTCTCTCTCTCTCTCTCTCTCTCTCTCTCTCTCTCTCCTCTCTCTCTCTCTCTCTCTCTCTCTCTCTCTCTCTCTCTCTCTCTCTCTCTCTCTCTCTCTCTCTCTCTCCTCTCTCTCTCTCTCTCTCTCTCCCTTTACAGTCCTCACTCTCCCTCTCCTTCTCTTGCTCTCTCTAACTCGCTCCCTCTCTATTTCTCTCTCTCTCTCCCACTCCCTCTAGCTTTTTCTCTCTCTCTCTCTCTCTGTCTCTGTCTCTGTCTCTGTCTCTCTCTCTCTCTCTCTCTCTCTCTCTCTCTCTCTCTCTCTCTCTCTCTCTCTCTCTCTCTCTCTCTCTCTCTCTCTGACACATCCAGGAGACTGGCTGGCTGCCCCATAGAACTAGGATGAGTAGAACAGGCTGGACGTCTCCATTCAGGTCAGTAGACCAGGCTGGACATCCCCATTCAGGTCAGTAGACCAGGCAAATTACCACAATCAGAGGTCGGGCTCATAGGAATGGCTTAAATGGTTTCCAGCTATTATAATGAGCTGTCCTCCCCTCTCCAGCCTCCTGTGACTTCCTTTACTTTTCTCTCTCTCTCCCTCCCTCCCCCTCTCTCCCTGAGCCCTCTTTCCCTCCCCCTCTCTCCTTCCCCCCTCTCTCCCTCCCCCTCCCTCCTCTCCCCTCTCTATCCCTCCCCCCTCTCCCCCTCTCTCCCTCCCTCCCCCTCTCTCTCCCTACCCCCCTCTCCCTCCCTCCTCTCCCCCTCCCTCCTCTCCCCCTCCCTCCTCTCCCCCTCTCTCCCTCCCCCTCTCCCTCCCTCCCCCTCTCCCTCCCTCCCCCCTCTCTCCCTCTCTCCCCCCTCCCTCCCTCCCCCTCCCTCCCCCTCCCTCCCTCCCTCCCTCCCTCCCTCCTCTCCCCCTCCCTCCACTCCCCCTCCCTCCTCTCCCCCTCCCTCCCTCCCACCTCTCTTCCTCCCCCTCTCTCTCTCTCCCTCCCTCATCTCCCCCTTCCTCCTCTCCCCCCTCCCTCCTCTCCCGTCTCTCTTTCTGAACTGTTATTTTTTTACAGCTCTTCGGAGACCCAATTTTGTGGCAGTAAGAAGAGAATAAATCTTCCTGCTGGGTTGGAGGGCTGTGAGGGGGGAGTTGTCCGCCATTAAACTGGACCCCGTTGGCTACCTCCCTGTATCCAGCTAGGTGGTTACGGGGCAGCTGGGTTCACAGGACTGAACAGAAGACAAATTCAACCTTATCTGGCAACATACGCATCAGGACCTGGCAACATACACATCAGGATCTGGCAACATACACATCAGGATCTGGCAACATACACATCAGGACCTGGCAACATACACATCAGGACCTGGCAACATACACATCAGGACCTGGCAACATACACATCAGGACCTGGCAACATACACATCAGGATCTGGCAACATACACATCTGGCAACATACACATCAGGACCTGGCAACATACACATCAGGATCTGGCAACATACACATCAGGCAACATACACATCAGGATCTGGCAACATACGCATCAGGACCTGGCAACATACACAGGACCTGGCAACATACGCATCAGGATCTGGCAACATACACATCAGGACCTGGCAACATACACATCAGGATCTGGCAACACCTCAGCAGTCACTCACTCAGTCACTCAAGTCACACAGACCTGCTCTGTTTTAGAGGAGATTCTTATCACACACACACACACACACACACACACATACACATGCACACATACACACACACGCACACACACACACACACACACAGACACTGTTTTAGAGGAGATTTTACACACACACACACACACACACACACACACACACACACACACACACACACACACACACACACACACACACACACACACACACACACACACACAGACACAGACAGACAGACAGACACACACATACACACACACAGACACACACACACAGACAGACAGACAGACAGACAGACAGACAGACAGACAGACAGACAGACAGACAGACAGACAGACAGACAGACAGACAGACAGACAGACAGACAGACAGACAGACACACACACACACACACACACACACACACACACACACACACACACACACACACACACACACACTTCTTTGTTGTCTGGGTGTCTAGAGGACTGACACTAACTCTCCCATATGGACAGATGGAGGCTATGTGGAGTTATCATACCTTTTGCTACCAACGCTGTTATTTTGAGAAGAAAAAAAATCTAGTTCACTAGAAGTTGTGTTCATGTTTTCGTTGTGTTTGTTGTTGTAGAGGATCTTTGAAACTCTAGTGAGATAAATAAATAAATAAAACACTATTTGTTTACAACACACAGTAAGTGAAACATTCTGGTAACTAGCAAGTGATATCAAATCAAAATGTATTGGTCACATATTCAGCAGATGTGATTGGTCACATATTCAGCAGATGTGATTGGTCACATATTCAGCAGATGTGATTGGTCACATATTCAGCAGATGTGATTGGTCACATATTCAGCAGATGTGATTGGTCACATATTCAGCAGATGTGATTGGTCATGTGATTGGTCACATATTCAGCAGATGTGATTGGTCACATATTCAGCAGATGTGATTGGTCACATATTCAGCAGACGTGATTGGTCACATATTCAGTAGATGTTATTGGTCACATATTCAGCAGATGTGATTGGTCACATATTCAGTAGATGTGATTG
>NW_025746476.1:0-110954 GCF_021184085.1 Oncorhynchus gorbuscha
ACTTTCTCTACCTACCGCTCCCATTGGATGATCATAATGCTGCATAGAGACTAGACTTCTATGCCTCTGCTGCGTGTGTAACAGATTTAGGGGATTTTAATTCAACAGATTTGACTGTTGTTGTGATGTTGTAGGGGTCTTTCACATAGTTAGAATTGTGTGTGTGTAAACGATTGTGAGATGTTTTATTGAGACTACTACACTGTCTGCTCTGGTTCTAACAGTTAAAGTGATGTTCAAACTATTCAGCAGCTCATGGCTTTGACAGTTATATGTGACCACCGATCGAATCCCAAATGGCAGCCTATTTCCTACATAGTGCACTTTGACCAGAGCCCTATGCATTTGGGACACATACACCATTGATACATAGAGGACAAGCATAGGTGCTGTGACAACAGGGTGAAGGGGCCCGGGGCAGTGCTGCTGGACTATGCCAGTCTCAGCAGTGTGACAGACTATATCATTAACCTCAGCAGTGTGACAGACAGTACCACTAACCTCAGCAGTGTGACAGACAGTACCACTAACCTCAGCAGTGTGACAGACAGTACCACTAACCTCAGCAGTGTGACAGACAGTACCACTAACCTCAGCAGTGTGACAGACAGTATCATTAACCTCAGCAGCATGACAGACAGTACCACTAACCTCAGCAGTGTGACAGACAGTACCACTAACCTCAGCAGCGTGACAGACAGTACCACTAACCTCAGCAGCGTGACAGACAGTACCACTAACCTCAGCAGTGTGACAGACAGCGTGACAAACAGTACCACTAACCTGAGCAGTGTGACAGACAGTACCACTAACCTCAGCAGTGTAACAGACAGTACCACTAACCTCAGCAGTGTGACAGACTATATCATTAACCTCAGCAGTGTAACAGACAGTACCACTAACCTCAGCAGCGTGACAGACAGTACCACTAACCTCAGTGATGGGGGTCTCCTCTCTGAGCTCAGTGCAGTGGGATGCCAGCAGCCCCAGCACCCGCATCACCTTAAACTTCCTGGAATACACACACACACACACGCACACACACACGCACACACACACACAGGACACAGTTCTAACCATAAATATATGACACTGTTTTAACCTGAAATACAAAAACATCCATAGACATAGGCTACTAATGTCATAGTCTTCCTGGAATAGACAGACAGGTCTGGTGTAAATACATGGAAAACATACACAGAAATAACACTGCCCTTTTTACATCATTTTTCACTATTTAGTAATAAGTGTTGCTGTAATTATATTCATTTAATCTATACAACATCCTTTCTTAATTCCTTTCAAAAAAAATATAAATCACGTCAAAAGTGTTTTTATGATCCTGATGATGGACATCTCTCTACCAGTGATTTACAGCATATCCAGACCAGGCATCAGATCATTGTAAAGGCTAACAGTGATTTACAGCATATCCAGACCAGGCATCAGATCATTGTAAAGGCTAACAGTGATTTACAGAATATCCAGACCAGGCATCAGATCATTGTAAAGGCTAACAGTGATTTGCAGCATATCCAGACCAGGCATCAGATCATTGTAAAGGCTAACAGTGATTTACAGCATATCCAGACCAGGCATCAGATCATTGTAAAGGCTAACAGTGATTTACATCATATCCAGACCAGGCATCAGATCATTGTAAAGGCTAACAGTGATTTACAGCATATCCAGACCAGGCATCAGATCATCAGATCACTGGCGCATTGAGTGAGTGAGTGACCAGTGAGTGAGTGAGTGAGTGAGTGAGTGAGTGAGTGAGTGAGTGAGTGAGTGAGTGAGTGAGTGAGTGAGTGAGTGAGTGAGTGAGTGAGTGAGTGAGTGAGTGAGTGAGTGAGTGAGTGAGTGAGTGAGTGAGTGAGTGAGTGAGTGAGTGAGTGAGTGAGTGAGTGAGTGAGTGAGTGAGTGAGTATGTATGTATGTATGTATGTATGTATGTATGTATGTATGTATGTATGTATGTATGTATGTATGTATGTATGTATGTATGGGGTCGGACAGGTGGAAGCTAAAGGAACTCACACATCCCAGTTAGGTGCTAGACGCAGCTGCTGGGTCAACACAGGAACTGTCACAAATGGAGAGAACACAACAGCAGTTGGTTAACACTGCAATATATCTACTGTACATATCATTCTTAGTATATATTTCAGTGGATATATGCACAGATTGCATTTGGATTACTGATACAGTGTTATTTGCATTGTCAACTGGATTGGTTCTGACAGTCATGACTTCTTGACTTTATTTATTTATTTATTATTATTATTATTTGTGTACTTGATTGACATTTTTGCTGCACTGTTAGGAGCTGGTAACACAAGCATGTCGCTTCACCCACTATAACGTCTGTGTAGGTGACCAATAAGCTTTGATTTGACTGAACTACCAATGTCTAGGCTGCATCTCAAATGGTATCCTATGTCCTATGTAGTGCACTACTTTTGACCAGGGCCCATGCTATATAGGGAATAGGGTGACATTTGTGACGGACAATATGTGACGCACTTATATGTACATTGCCTTCAGAAAGTATTCAGATCATGGACTTTTTCCACATTTTGTTACGTTACAGCCTTATTCTACAATTGATTAAATAAATACCCCATAATCACAAGGCGAAAACAGGTTTTTAGAAAAAATTAAAAACAGAAATACCTCATCTACATAAAAGTATTCAGATCTTTTGCTATGAGACTGTAAATTGAGCTCAGGTGCACCCTGTTTCCATTGATCATCCTTTAGATGTTTCTACAACTTGATTAGAGTCCACCTGTGGTAAAATCAATTGATTGGACACGATTTGGAAAGGCAGACACCAGTCTAGATAAAGTCTCACAGTTGACAGAGCAAAAACCAAACCATGAGGTCAAAGGAATGGTCCGTAGAACTCTGGGACAGGATTGTGTGGAGGCACAGATCTGGGGAAGGATATCGAAACATTTCTGCAGCATTGCAGAGTTCCCCGTGAACACAGTGGCCTCCATCATTCTTAAGTTGAAGACGTTTGGAACCACCAAGACTCTTCCTAAAGCTGGCCGCTAGGCCGAACTGAGCAATCGGGGAAGAAGGGCATTTGTCAGGGAGGTGATCAAGAACCCAATGGTCACTCTGACAGAGCTCTAGAGTTCCTCTGTGGAGATAGGAGAACCTTCCAGAAGGACAACCATTTCGCAGCACTCCACGAATCAGGCCTTTATGGTAGAGTGGATTGAACCTGGGATCGAACCCGTTCCTGTAGTGATGCAGTGCCTTAAACCGCTGCACCACTCAGGATGATAGAAACAAGATTCTCTGGTCTGGTGAAACCAAGATAGAACTCTTTGGCCTGAATGCAAAGCATCACGTCTGGAGGAAACCTGGCACCATCCCTACAGTGAAACATGGTGGTGGCAGCATGGTGCTGTGGGGATGTTTTTCAGCGGCAGGGACTGGGAAACTTGTCATGATTGAGGCAAAGATGAACGGAGAAAAGTACAGAGAGATCCTTGATGAAAACCTGCTCCAGAGTGCTCAGGACCTCAGACAGAGGCGACGGTTCACCTTCCAACAGGACAACGACCCTAAGCACACAGCCAAGACAACGCAGGAGTGGCTTCGGGACAAGTCTCTGAATCTCCTTGAGTGGCCCATCCAGAGCCCGGACTTAAACCTGATCGCACATCTCTGGTGAGACCTGAAAATAGCTTTGCAAAAACACTCCCCATCCTACCTGACAGAGCTTGAGAGGATCTGCAGAGAAGAATGAGAGAAACTCCCAAATACAGGTGTGCCAAGCTTGTAGCATCATACCCAAGAAGACTCGAGGCTGTAATCGCTGTCAAATGTGCTTCAACAAAGTACTGAGTAAAAGGTCTGAATACTTATGTAAATGTGATATTTCAGTTCTTTATATTTAATAAATTAGCACAAATTTTAAAAATCTGTTTTTGCTTTGTCATTATTGTGTGTAGATTCATGAGGAAAAATAACAATTTAATAAATGTTTGAATAAGGCTGTAACGTAACAAAATGTGGAAAAAGTCAAGGGGCCTGAATACTTTCTGAAGGAATTACTTTTCCATGATTTTTTTCAGTCCAGTCGTCTTTCAGTAGTACAATACTGAATTAGTCAAGTTGCCAATACATCAGTCATAAACTCAGTCACGGCTGGCTATAGTGTCCGAATATGTCTAAAGAAATGATGTACTAAAGATACCATGAGGTCTAATGATTGTGGTGATGTCATTTTCAGTTCAATCTGAGTGAGTGATGGAATGCCATCTAGTGGTTAATAGTTATAGAAATATATTTACTACGGTTGAATCAATCCTCAGTCTGGAAATTTCATTAATAAACAAATGAAGAGATTTGATCTTAAAAATTTCACCAGATTATGTCACAACGTAATACCTCATCACTGTAACGAGGAAGTAACTTTATGATATCTGTGCGTCCAAATGGAACCCTATTCCCTATATAGTGCAATACTTTTGACCAGACCTCTATAGACCCTGGGACGTCATTTGGGACATCCTCCTGGTCTTTGTGCTCTCATAAATAACTAGGGTCATTGAACATATTACAGCTGAGCGGATCTCAGTAATAAAAAGTAAAGGAAATAGGAAGTTCATTTTATTATCTTGAGGAAAGCGTTAACTTCCTGGTCCCACCTAGCTGACTACTGTTTCAGCTTCCCGCTGATCAACAGAGGCCAACACGTACTGTAGCTATGCTAAGGAGCTCGGGTCACATGGTAAATATAGGAACCCTTTGACGGCGTTGTAGTGCCGCGGCCTTTCACCTTTCTAACACTTGAGAAGCCTCAGCAAGGCCAGAGGTTGTGTTGTGATTCTAAGAATTCTCTTCTGAGAGCCTAAGTTCTGAACACTTAAATTAGCCTAGAGGGGCCCATGTCTTGTTAAAAGCAGCAGCCCTGGGAGGAATGGCAGGCATGCTGGGCATGTGGTCAGACCGTCAGGCAGCGACCCTTCCCTTACCAGCTCGGAGTTGATAAGCCTGGTAGCTGTGTCCTTGTGGGCAGCTATGGTACACAGATAGCAGAGGAGGTTGAGTTTAGAGCGGACCGCCGCCGTGGTCTTATCAGCCTGGGCCTCCAGAGAAGAGCACAGCTGCTGCAGAAACACCCTCCAGTCCTCAGAGCTCAGACAGGACAGCTTCTCATCTATAGGGGGGGTCAGAGGAGCTCAATAATCACACAGCCCAAACCGTTTTAGCTTTCTGTCTAACCTGTGTGTGTGTATATTAACACCTGCTAAACACCTGTCAATTTCAGAGTGTGTCCATGTGTTACTCAGCAGCGGCACAGCAGTGGAGACTTTCCTATTTGTTCTTCTTCATTACCTGAGTATGCTCGGACACACAAGGTCTTCAGGTCATATCGCACTGGAGCGGTCTTCAGAATCTGAAAAAATATACACATCTTTGTTACTAGAATGTACAAGAGTTGTGGATTGCCCACCTCTGTTCTTAAGAACAAAGTCCAAAGCCGAGGACCCGTGATAGACAATGGGACGCTGGACTATCTGGTTCCGAGTCCACCGTCCATGGGGGACGCACAGCGGAACCGCGCACCTCCCTACAATCCCCCATCAGCATGGGCACTGGAACTATTGCTTAAATACAGGGAACGTTTTAATGTCACATTCACAAATACAGTGACATGCCTTTCATGAAAACTCAAAACCCAACAATGCAATAATTAATAACAATGTATTACTAGAAAGAAAACTTTTTTTTTTTAATAGGAGAAAGAGCACAGTTACATGATGTAGTTTGTGGTACCTTTGGGTTGTCCATAATAGGTGTGACTGCCAGGTCAGAGTCAGTGTACACCAGGTCCTTTATACAGTAACTGATGTCATTCAGACCACTGGCCACCACACTGTCCTGGAGATGACAACGACCACAGTGATGTCATCATTACAAATGAGCACAATTACAGTATGTGATCATGTAGAACATCAAATCTAATCTCATTTTAATTGTCACATGCTTATACACAACAGGTGTACACTAACAGTGTAATACTTACTTCCCCAACCTTCCCAACCATGAACAGAGTTTTTCTTTTTAATAATACAAAAACAATAACAAAGAATAAATCCACAATGAGTACTGATAACTTAGCTATAGAAATGCTACTAGTAGTACTGATAACTTAGCTATAGAAATGCTACTAGTACTGAGTCCATGTGTAAGGATACGAGGTAAAGAATAAATCCGCAATGAGTACTGATAACTTAGCTATAGAAATGCTACTAGTACTGAGTCCATGTGTAAGGATACGAGGTAAAGAATAAATCCGCAATGAGTACTGATAACTTAGCTATAGAAATGCTACTAGTACTGAGTCCATGTGTAAGGATACGAGGTAAAGAATAAATCCACAATGACTACTGATAACTTAGCTATAGAAATGCTACTAGTACTGAGTCCATGTGTAAGGATACGAGGTAATGAATAAATCCACAATGAGTACTGATAACTTAGCTATAGAAATGCTACTAGTACTGAGTCCATGTGTAGGGATACGAGGTAGTTGAGGTAGATACTGTATGTACATATAGGTAGTTAGAAAGTAGTCAACAGGCAACAGGATAGATAAGTCAGGAGTTACTGCAGATAGTTAAATAGTTAACCAATAGCTACCCGGACTAACTATTTAGCAGTCTTAAGGTTTGGGGGTAGAAGCTGTTCAGGGTCCTGTTAGTTCCAGACTTGTTGTATGGGAACCGCTTGCTGTGCAGTAGCAGAGAGAACAGTCTATGACTTGGGTGGCTGGAGTCTTTGACCATTTTTAGGGCCTTCCTCTGACACTGCCTTGTATAGAGGTCCTGGATGGCAGGAAGCTGGGCCCCAGTGATGTACTGGGCCGTACACACTACCCTCTGTAGCGCCTTGAGGTTGGATGCCAAACAGTTGCCATACCAAGCACTGATGCAGCCAGTCAAGATGCTCTCAATGGTGCAGCTGTAGAACGTTTTGAGGATCTGAGGGCCCATGCCGAATATTTTCAGCCTCCTGAGGGGGAAGAGCCGTTGTTGTGCCTTCTTCACGACTGTGTTGGTGTGTGTGTGTAATTCCTTAGTTATGTGAACAGCAAGGAACTTGAAGCTATTGACCCACTCCACTACAGCCCAATAATCAAACATTACTCACACACCAGACTTTAAAACATCTCATAAATTAAAGTGGCTAAAGCGGCTAAATGAAAGTGAAGTTTGTAATACATAAGAATGTCCAATGTCTTTATGCTTACAGGAAATCCATCTGGAGAAAAAATATGCACTTCACTGAGAATGCTGTAGAGGGCGCCAACGGTTAACAAACAACTGTAACCGAGAATAACCTTTCAAAATAATGAATTCTCAACTACCAGTTTCTGCAGTCTACAGGCGCCATGGTAATAGTCTGATTACTATTACCATGTTTCTGATTACAGACATCTCACAGAAAGATTACACTTCAAATGTAATTGTGGAGAAGGTTGCAGAGGTATGGCAGAGCTCTCCTTTGGCTATTTGATAAGAGAAGAACTCACTTGAGGTAATGGTGTCCTGTTGGGTGGATCTCTTGCAGTGCAACTCATTCTTGGAGTTGGACGAGAGCTGATTGATGAAAAAGATCACATAAAACATGCTTCATTTTGAGATTTTAAAAAACATTTTAAAAATTTAAAGACATGAGATTAGTATTTTCCAGTTTGACTTAGTCAAATTGTTGATCCAACACAATGTTCAGTAAATGATCAGAACAACTGGAGATGAACACTGATACCTGAGGAGGAATATGGACTCCCTGGTATCTTTGTCCAGTGCACTCTTTGGTCTAAGCTCTGTCATTTTGTCTAGGAGAAGAATAGAACTATGTTCAGACATAGCACCTACACTGTCATCAACATGTCTTCTTCCACCTTCCCAGAAAGCATTACCTAATCGGAATGATTTGTTGGGGTGCATGCGGACAGGCTCCTCTGCCCCTGCGGCCCCTCCCTGTACCCCTCTGTATCCCCCTCCTGGTCCCTGGGAGGTCGCTGAGACAGGTGTCACTGCTGATGACTGGCTAGAGGCACAGACACCACTCCTCCCCACACTGCAGCCAAACAAAAGGTCAGATATCAGCTAGTGCATATCAAATAGTAAACTAGTAAAACATCACCAGACTACAAACAGCAAGGAAACGCATGACCTTAGACTTATGTAACTACACAGTAATAAGACACCTATAGTAGCAACACTGTAGTTACAAAGAACCTGCTGTGTTATTACATGGTTATAGAGTTTAGAGGTATAGGTTATTACACAAGTGAAACTGTTATCTTATGCTCATGTTGCACTTAGTAAATCATATTCAACATCAGCAACACGTTTGTGTCTGTGTGTGTGTGTGCTCTGTGAAGTCCTTTGTCTTCCTCCCACTAACTGCTCACAGTACAACCCATCTGATCGGGCAGGTCCAGGCTCCATCCTGAACACACAGGCATGGTTTATGATAACATCA
This sequence comes from Oncorhynchus gorbuscha, assembly GCF_021184085.1. Classification (NCBI taxonomy): domain Eukaryota; kingdom Metazoa; phylum Chordata; class Actinopteri; order Salmoniformes; family Salmonidae; genus Oncorhynchus; species Oncorhynchus gorbuscha. Next base: position 8,521 of record NW_025746476.1, read on the forward strand.
GACCAACATGCATTCTCAAGAAGTTATGTCATGAGAAAAGGCCGGGAGGAAGATATGCAACTGCACAACAGTGTTTGGCGTTGAAACAGGTGAGACAGAGCTCCTCAAAGTTTATAAATTACCTGTCTATGTACATTAAACTAACATTGGCAGACAAATGCTTGCTGTACAAGTCCATTTCCTACAATTGCAGAACAAAGGTTTAGACTATAAAGGGATACTTTGGGATTTTGGCAATGAGGCCCTTTATCTACTTCCCCAGAGTCAGATGAACTTGTTGATACCATTTGTATGTACAGTATCTGCATCCAGTATGAAGAAAGTTAGAGGTAGTTTTGCAAACTAATGCTAACAAGCAGTCTATGGTATCTGTTAGCCTTATAGACTTCTAGTCGTTGTGCTAGCGCTAGTTAGCAACTTCCTTCAAAATGCATGCAGAGATAGAAAAATGCTATTCACGAGTTTATTGCCAAAATCCTGAAGTATCCCTTCAATAAAAAGCTACAATTCAGCATGTTACAAATCAACTTGGATTTGATTTGAAATTTGATTTGATGTTTAACATGTAATCCATGTCCAAACATGAAAGACCCAACATCATGCTTTGTGTTGAGGCCAGGGGACACAATTCGAGGAAATGGTGCATACCATCAGGGACTGTAATGAGGTAACTCCTTTGAGGAAACGAGACTGAGAGGCCTGTATTCACAAAGCATCTCAGAATAAGTGTACTGATCTAGGATCAGTTCCTCCAGTCCATGTAATCTTATTAATTGTGATCTAAAAGGCAAAACAGATCCTAAATCAGCACTCCTACTCCGAGACGCTTTGTGAATAAATTCCCTGATGGTTATATGAAACATAAACATTACCTGGAGCTGAATGAGACATCTTCTTCTTCCTCCTCCTCCTCCTCGCTGGTGTGGACCTCAGAGAACACTCCTCTCCAGAATGGGTGGACCAGTAACTGAGTCCAGTTTATCCTGAGAAGAACAGTTAAAAACTGAAGTCTAATAAAACCCTCTCTTTCTGACCAAACTTATGTCGGCCCACTTGTCCTACACAGGTAGCCTCAGTGGTTAAGAGTGTTGGGCCGGTCACTGAAAGGTCGCTGCTTCGAATCCCTGAACTAGCAAGGTGGAAATCTGCCGGCAATTAAACCCCAACAACAACAACTGCTCCTTGGGCACCGATGACTTTGATTAAGGCAGCCCCCCACACCGCTCTGATTTAAAGGGCTTGGGTTTCTGTTGAAGGCATTCAGTTGTGTAACTGACTAGGTATCGCCCATTCCAAAGGTCATATGTCAAAGGGATAATATGAATTATCCATCATAGAAACTTCAAACCAAGAATCTGATTTGGTGAAGGGAGTAGGGACGTACCTCTTCTGAGGGTCTTTCTGAAGCAAACCTTGAAGCAGGCTTTGGAACTCTTGTGTAGGCTTGCAGGAAGAAGCCCCTTTAACAACAAAGACAATATGGACTATAATTAAGATGCTCTTGTGACAATAAAAACATATTTTGTTAAGCAATAAAAATGGGCATTTTACCCGTTTGCCTTGGAGATTGAGGATCCTGAAGTAATATCAGCTCAATCAACTCAGAAAACGTCTCGGAGAAGAATGGTGGTTTTCCTGACAAATGACCGCAAAACAAGACAGAAGGTCTATTTAGGTATGAAATGAGTACTGTTATTAATGTCAATAAATCAAGTGATTTGATAGTCTGACTGCCTGTCTGTTTGTGCTACTGTGCCAACTACTTGTCACTAATTATAATGACAATGAGCAAAGGAGTTGGCAAGAGGACAAACAGATCTGGGACACAGCCCAAGTGATTTGATGAGTACCTGAAAACATCTCATAGAATATACAGCCCAGGGCCCACAGATCACTACTGATACTGTGGTCCCCCCCTTTGACCACCTCTGGTGCACAGTATATTGGAGACCCTGAAGAAAGACAAAGACATCTCCATTATACAACATATTGAAAACCGTGATATGATACAGGCATATGATATATGATATTGTGGCGACCCTGTGCCACTTGAGCATGCTTTTGTGACTTTGGGCCAGAAGGTTGAGGGTTCATCAACCACCGCAGGAAAGCTCACTCTCCCTGCCTGTTTCATTACACTGGGGTCAGAAGTTGGATCCCTCTCCCTGCCTGTTTCATTACACTGGGGTCAGAAGTTGGATCCTCTCCCTGCCTGTTTCATTACACTGGGGTCAGAAGTTGGATCCCTCTCCCTGCCTGTTTCATTACACTGGGGTCAGAAGTTGGATCACTCTCCCTGCCTGTTTCATTACACTGGGGTCAGAAGTTGGATCACTCTCCCTGCCTGTTTCATTACACTGGGGTCAGAAGTTGGATCCCTCTCCCTGCCTGTTTCATTACACTGGGGTCAGAAGTTGGATCCCTCTCCCTGCCTGTTTCATTACACTGGGGTCAGAAGTTGGGCCTGTTTCATTACACTGGGGTCAGAAGTTGGATCACTCTCCCTGCCTGTTTCATTACACTGGGGTCAGAAGTTGGATCCCTCTCCCTGCCTGTTTCATTACACTGGGGTCAGAAGTTGGATCACTCTCCCTGCCTGTTTCATTACACTGGGGTCAGAAGTTGGATCACTCTCCCTGCCTGTTTCATTACACTGGGGTCAGAAGTTGGATCACTCTCCCTGCCTGTTTCATTACACTGGGGTCAGAAGGTGGATCCCTCTCCCTGCCTGTTTCATTACACTGGGGCCAGAAGTTGGATCCCTCTCCCTGCCTGTTTCATTACACTGGGGTCAGAAGTTGGATCCCACTTCTCTTCTGACACCAGTGTAATGAAACAGGCTGAGTTTGTCCTGCGAACAATGTAGCGACCCTGTGTAGCGACAATAGGATATGTGATAGAACATTCTAGTAAACATCCAATAAGTAAGGGATTATCAATGAGGGGCTATGTGTTCTATGGAAAATCAGGAACGACGCGCTAGTGGAGTGGAACTAACTTTCCACGCAGTTGCATTATTTTCCAGAGAATCCATTGAGTCCTGAGTTGATTATCCCTTTTATACCATGGCTATAATTTAACACATTTGCCGGTAGAAATGTGTTAATTTACCGGTAGAAATGTGTTCAACATCTACTGACGTACATTTACATTACATTTAAGTCATTTAGCAGACGCTCTTATCCAGAGCGACTTACAAATTGGTGCATTCACTACTGACGTAGCTAGCAAGTTTACTAGATAGCTACAGTAGTTGCCTTGGTAACCAAACAAACAGACTTCCTAGTTTAGCTAACCAAACCATCAGTCCTAGCTTGCTATTATGAGAATAGAATTCAACAATGCCAATAATGTTTTCAATTCGACTTATGCATTCAAAAGCAGCTCAAACATAGAACATGTAAGAATGAACTAAAGCCATTGAATTCTACCGTGGGGATATACCGTGCGTTATAGGGAAATTATGCACGCTCTAGAATGCCCTTGAAGCCAATCAGATACAAGTATTCAACAATGCCGTGGTATAACAATATGTACTGTAAGGGTCACCTTGGATTCTGCTCTTGATATTTCTTCTTGATGTGTTTTCTTTGCCATCCCCTCCACCGGTTTCCTCTGCTGTGACTAAAGCAAAAAACTCCTCCAGATTCTCCCCCTCAGCTTTAGACAGGCAGAAGTTAGAGTACTTCAAAGTGCCAGGGCCATCCAACAAGATCTATAGGAGGAAAAAACCACAAGGTCAGAATCAAATTCCATTGACTTCATGAAATCAAAACTGAGACACAGAATAAATGTTGGCTAGAAATAATCAGCATTGCTTAGTTGACAAAAGGAGCTCATTGGGTGTAAAGTGTTAGGATGGTTTGATCTATAAACTGTATTAAATGTCAGATGAGCCTCGATATAGAGTTGATTGTTTGACCAATTGAAAATGAGAGATTCAGGACATCTATACTGTACCGCACCTTGGAGGGAGTGAGGTCAGAGAACACGATACCAGCATCATGGATGTATCTCAAGCCTTTGACCAGATCGATGGCAAATTCCCTCACTACATCTTCTGACAGGCACTCATCCTGGGTGATGACTGACTCCAGTGAACCCCCTAAAATGTAGAGAAATGATGAATGATTATTATTATCCTACTATTATACACTATCAAATCACATTCATGCTTTGTAAAACATAAAGGTAAAAGGTTGACATAAGGTAACGATGGTATTCTTACAGAACCAAATAAGCATCTCACCTGTGCACAGTTCCACTACAAGCCAAAGATGGTTGCTGGTTTCATACCACTCATAGAAGGTTACCACATTCTCATGTTTAATGTCATGAGTTAGCCGTACCTGTGGATACACCATGGGCTCAGTCGGTGTTCAAATCAAATCAAATTGTATTGGTCACATACACGTTTAGCAGATGTTATTGCGGGTGTAGCAAACTGCTTGTAAAATGTTACTCAGTCAAACCAGTTGAAAGGGATGTGTGTACTATTAGGAAGTGATGCTGGATACTTACGCGGTTAGTAATTTCATGTCTTTTTGACTTGTCACTGCAAATAATTGCAACAAAATTGATGCTCCCTTTCCTCCTCCCCTTATAAACCACTGACTTGGGTCCTGTTCCAATTTCCTCATACAGGATGAAGTTCTCCATCTGCACAGAAGATTCTCAAGTTAGGGAGAGTGGTTGGTCACTTTCTGGGGGTGAATAGCACATGTGTATAGGTTAGAACTAGTAAATGGCATTTGCATTAAGCTAGTTAAACTAGGTCGCTAACTGCTAGCTAATTTGCTAGGTAACGCTAACTTGAACTGTTTTACTGACAGAAGCAAGCTGTGCAGACCAACTGTACGGTCCATGCAAGTTCTATCATAAAACCAGACAGCACATTCCCATAAACAGAGAAACAGGTTAATACATGCAAGAATCCACAAACTAACTGTAACTATATCACGGACTAGTTCAATTGCTTTATAATAAAAATACATTTAAAAGCGCTATTTTTACCTTCAAATCCCCCCTTGAACTCAAACTCAAAGCGCGAAGTTTGTTACCGGATATCACTTTTGGATCATTTCAATCCTACTGTAGGGGGGTAAAAATACATGGTTTTAAGAAAAATGAAGCTAATAATTTTATTTATCTTTTACATTTGATGGATGTAAAACTAATATTAAACTTTAAAAGTTGTATGAAAAGGATCCATAACAAGCATTTACTTGTGTCTTACTGTATTTCATTATTTTGCTTGAATACCTCTGACTGAGCTATTCCTTGGTTACCAGGATACAAGGAAGGACGCGGCGATAGTGCACACACAATGCAAGGTTACGCGTCTTCTTGTGTACAGAGACAGACAAAGCACAGAGTTTTCATACTGAAACATCTTTGGACAAAGCAGGCACACATAATGTTGACTGCCTACTCAAACTGTGGACATAGATCTAGCTAGCATTCGCAAATATGGTGATAGTTATTGGATCCATCCCTCCAACCTGGGTTAGACCCATACCCTAAAATATTATATTATATTTTATATAAATTAGCTAAATATTTTATTATATTGTTATATTCTGTGTAAAATAAATCCCTGGAACCTGATAGATTGTATAGTAGCTAACTCTCCCTTTCTTTCTCTAGTGCTCTGTCTTTTTGTCTGTCTGCCTGTCCCCACCCATCTCTGCCCACCTCCTGGTTCTCAGAAAACTCCTAACCTGACTTTGATAGCTATTGAGGGAAAACTGTAGAGGGAAAGCAAGGTTAAATGCACAGGGCAATGCACTTCAATCTGAACTGTTACTGAACTGGTGTGAACATGGAGGAGGTGAGGGCCCTGGCAGGAGTGGTGCCTGGAAAATAACCTCTTCCTCAACTTCAACAAAATGAAGGAGCTGATCGTGGACTTCAGGAAACAGCAGAGGGAGCATGCCTCTATCCATATCGACTGGACCGCAGTGGAAAAGGTGGAAATCTTCAAGTTCCTCTGCGTACAAATCACTGACAATCTGAAATGGTCTACCCACACAGACAGTGTTGTGAAGAAGGCGCAACAGCGACCGAGAGACTGAAAAACAGCTTCTATCTCAAGGCCATCAGACTGTTAAATAGCCATCACTAGCCGGCTACCACCCGGTTACTCAACCCAGCACCTTAGAGGCTGCTGCTCCATATACATTGACATGGAATAACTGGTCACTTTAATAATGGAACACTAGTCATTTTAACAATATTTATATACTGCTTTACTCATTTCGTATGTATATACTGTATTCAATTCTACTGTATTTTAGTCAATGCCACTTCAACTTTGCTCATCCTAATATTGATATATTTCTTAATTCCATTATTTTACTTTTAGATTTGTGTGTATTGTTGTGAATTGTTAGATACTACTGCACTGTTGGAGCGAGGAACACAAGCATTTAGCTACACCTGCAATAACATCTGCTAAATATGTGTATGTGACCAATAAAATGTGACTTGAATTGATTTTGAAGACATTAAGTGAAGCTTGTTGCCGGGTAGAGCAAGTAGATAAAGGTCAGATGTTCTTTTGAGTGGTCAAAGGGCCTTTTATTCTCTGGTGTTTTCAGACAACACACATACAGTAGGCATAATCTCTCTCCTTCTCTCTTTCCCTTACTCTTTCTCTCTGTGTGTGTGTGTGTGTGTGTGTGTGTGTGTGTGTGTGTGTGTGTGTGTGTGTGTGTGTGTGTGTGTGTGTGTGTGTGTGTGTGTGTGTGTGTGTGTGTGTGTGTGTGTGTGTGTGTGTGTGTGTGTGTGTGTGTGTGTGTGTGTGTGTGTGTGTGTGTGTGTGTGTGTGTGTGTGTGAGAGAGAGAGAGAGAGAGAGAGAGAGAGAGAGAGAGAGAGAGAGAGAGCATGCACATGCTTGCGTGTGTGACAGATACAGATCAATGAAATAGGCCATGGAGGCAAAATAATTACAATATAGCTTTAACACTAGAGTGATAGATGTGCAGATGATGATATAGAGATATTGGGGTGCAAAAGAGCAAGAGGATAAATAACAATATGGGGATGAGGTAGTTGGTTGTGCTATTTACAGATTGGCTGTGTACAGGTACAGTGATCGGTAAGCTGCTCTGACAGCTGATGCTTCAAGTTAGAGAGGGAGATATAAGACTACAGCTTCAGTGATTTCTGCAATTTGTTCCAGTCATTGGCAGCAGAGAACTGGAAGGAAAGGCAGCCAAAGGAAGTGTTGGCTTTGGTGGTGACCAGTGAGATGTACCTGCTGGAGTGCTTGCTACGGGTGGGTGTTGCTATGGTGACCAGTAAGCTGAGATAAGGTAGATTATAGATGACCTGGAGCCAATGGGTTTGGTGACAAATATGTAGTGAGTGCCAGCCAACGAGAGCATACAGGTCGCAGTGGTGGGTAGTATATGGGGCTTTGGTGACAAAACTGATGGCACTGTGATAGACTACATCCAATTTACTGAGTAGAGTGTTAGAGGCTATTTTGTAAATTACATCGCTGAAGTCAAGGATTGGTAGAATAGTCAGTTTTACAAGGGTATGTTTGGCAGCATGAGTGAAGGAGGCTTTGTTGTGAAATAGGAAGCCGATTATAGATTTAATTTTGGATTGGAGATGCTTGATGTGAGTCTGGAAGGAGAGTTTACAGTCTAACCAGACACCTAGGTATTTGTAGTTGTCCACATATTCTAGGTCAGAACCGTCCAGAGTAGTGATGCTAGTCGGGCGGGAGGGTGCGTGCAGCAATCGGTTGAAGAGCATGCATTTATTTTTACTTGCATTTAATAGCAGTTGGAGGCCACTGAAGTAGAGTTGTAATGGCATTGAAGCTCATCTGGAGGTTAGTTAACACAGTGTCCAACGAAGTGCCAGAGGTATACAGAATGGAGTGGATCAGAGAATCACCATCGCCAGACATCATGTATATATACAGAGAAAAGAGTCGGCTCGAGAATTGAACCCTGTGGCACCCCATAGAGACTGCCAGAGGTCCGGACAACAGGCCCTCCGATTTGACACACTGAACTCTATCTGAAAAGTAGTTGGCGAACCAGTCGAGGCAGTCATTTGAGAAGCCAAGGCTATTGAGTCTGCTGATAAGAATGCAGTGATTAACACAGTCAAAGGCCAGGTAGATGAAGACGGCTGCACAGTACTGTCTTTTATTGATGGCCATGACCAGGTCGGAAACCAGATTGCATATTGGAGAAGGTACGGTGAGATTCGAAATGGTCGGTGATCTTGGCATTCGAAGATTTTAGAAAGGCAAGGCAGGATGGATATAGGACTGTAGCAGTTTGGGTCTAGAATGCTTTCCAATCTTTGGGGATCTCAGACAACACAAAAGAGAGGTTGAATAGGTTAGTAATAGGGGTTGCAAACACTTTCGGCAGATCATTTTAGAAAGAGAGGGTCCAGATTGTCTAGCCCAGCTGATTTCTAGAGATCCAGATTTTGCAGCTCTTTCAGAACATCAGCTGTCTGGATGTGGGTGTAGGCGAAGGGGGTCCTTGGGCAAGGTGATGCAGGGGGTGCTGAGATGTTGACCGGGTAGGGGTATTCAGGTGGAAAGCATGGCCAGCCGTAGAAAAAGGCTTCTTGAAGTGATCGATTACCGTAGATTTATCGGTGGTGACAATGTTTCCTATCCTTAGTGCAGTGGGCAGCTGGGAGGAGGTGCTCTTATTCTCCATGGACTTTACAGTGTCCCAAAACATAGTGTTTCCACACAACCATATCTCCATGTCGGCCATCTGTGCTAATTAGTTATCTAGCCTAGCGTGTCTTCCTAACAACTGTGTAAATGTAACTGTGGAGAAAGTGTAGTTCGTCAACTGGCACACAGCTTATGGATCTGTGCAGTAGGCTAAGTGTTGTTTTTATTTGAAATATTATTTCTCACTGATATGAAGGATAAGGAGCATATGTTTTGAAAACCGTTTTGCAAGTGATGATTATTGATGCTTCTAAACGTTAAAGCACAATGTCGGAATTGTAGTTCACACATCCAACAAAGTGCGAAGCTAACTGCTGAAAACCCAACAGATAACAAGGGTTTTCAAGAGCTACAGCACCCTCCAGCTGTGAGGAGAGTGATGTCATCATGTTCGATGCGTTCAAGTGGAATGTGCCACCGGTAGCGATCAGCGTGGATTTTGGACACACTCACACCCGGCTTTCTCTTCAACATTTCCAACTTCATGAAATCTACTTGAATACGATTCTGTGTTATAGTACTGCACAATTATTATTTTTTAGCAATAACTTGGAGGCTTCTCTGAGACAGTGTACGCTAAACGAACCAAGAAAACGACACAGCATGCTGCGTGCGCTACTTTTCTTTCATCCATAGGCTACATTTGCTTCAGAAGTTTTCTCCCCAAATGTAAGCGACGGCGAAGGTGTTTTGTACGTTTCTTTGGTTGTTCATGCACTTTTACGTGTTGTACTATTTAGTATTTGTTCTACAAAACAGACCAACAGTTCCATGGACGATATTTGAGAAAAGCGGATGGTCTCCATTACGGAATACAATTGGCGACTGAATGAATTGAGGCCGAACACAGAAAGGAAACAGTTGATTCCGCTCTACGAACTGAAATCATTCGCATTCTTTGTCGCTATTCACGTGGTAAGTGTCATCACAGTTAATTGAGTATCGACTGCCTACAATTGGAAACATTGTGTCAATGTAAATAAATACTGATGTATGTAGCATTTGTGTTACACTACTACCTCATTTGCACACACTATATAGACTTTTTCTACGGTATTGTTGACTGTATGTTTGTTTATTCCATGTGTAACTCTGTGTCGTTGTATGTGTCGAACTGCTTTGCTTTATCTTGGCCAGGTCGCAGTTGTAAATGAGAACTTGTTCTCAACTAGCCTACCTGGTTAAATAAAGGTGAAATAAAATAAATAGTTCACTGACCGACATTTTGACAGGTTACTTTATGTGCACGAGAGTTCCCCAGCTTCTAGTTCAGTAGAATGTGATGTGACATTCTGATTCCATTTCTCTCCCTCCTTAAATCCAGATGAAAAATCGAAGCCGTGTGTCTGGAGGCAGGGTTTAATAAGCTTTCTTATACAAAGCAGATTGTGATCTGATTACATTGTGATCTGATTACATTCAAGCTTTCTTAACGTTTAACTGAACCAAACACTTCGGCCTAATGGCTTGCTTTCTTCAAGGTATATTTGGTCAGTTTTTCATGCAGTGGCTGGTGGACTGGGATTCTTCTTCTTGAGGGTCACCGTGGACTATAAATGAAGCAATCGAGAAGGCACATGATCTGCCTGTAAACATACTCCCTATTAGTCAGTTTCATTCCAAAAATACTTTTAAACATTTTTTTTGTATCACAATGACACCTTCCTTTTATTTCCATTACATGAGCAGTGAGGTAATGGTTCTTAACCGCTGCATAGCCTAACACATATTGGTTAACTTTGTTCCTTGTCTCCAGATGTGCAAGCGTTCCACATTGCTGGCTATGTTTGACCATAGTACACCATCCCAGACTTTAAAAGCAGATATGCTGAGACCACCTGGACTATTTACATTGACCCCCCCTTTGTTTTTACTCTGCTGCTACTCGTTGTTTATTATCTATGCATAGTCTTTTTACTTTAGTTTTTACTTTAGTTTATTTAGTAAATGTTTTCTTAACCAACAATGCAGTTCAATAAATAGAGTTAAGGGCTTGTAAGTAAGCATTTCACGGTAAGGTCTACCTCATTTTATCTGATTTTGATTTGCTCTTAGCTGTTCACACACACACACACACACACACACACACACACACACACACATAATTTCTAGCTGATACACTGGCATTTTGAGATCCAATATTCAAGGCCACATTAAGTTCAACCAATCATGTGTATCCTAATCATGCCCTATTGACCATTGTGAAACACGTGTCACATAGGTGCCCTTACTAAATCTCCCTGGTGTCTGAAAGTGAAAGCAGCCTATACTCTACTGGTGTGTGTGTGTGTGTGTGTGTGTGTGTGTGTGTGTGTGTGTGTCAGGATCAGCCGGGGCCATGCCATCCATTCGTGATTTATAATCCCTGTGTTTTAACAGATTGCATCCGAGCAGCTCAATAATTGTACCATCCCATTCCCTGCAGCAGAGAGAGATGATGGGTTGTATAACCAACCATACAGCTGAGCATTTGGACTGGATATTGTTCTTAGACATAGTTTGTTGATCTCAATGTGATTTAGTGTGGAGAGACTTTCGAGGGTCCATTGCTTTCCTACTCATTTCACAATCTCTGGGAAAAGCCACTGGCCTTTATTACGGTCTCTTGCATTTTCTCATCCTCTTAATGCATATGAGTGATGTCTTCTTCTCTGCTCTTCTGTGTTTTGGCCTGAATGCCTGGAGAGCTTGGTTGTGTTCCCCTGTTCAGACGTTGCGTGCATCAACCAATGGTTGCGTGTCGCATCATCGACTGTGCCGTTGGGCACCAGATTGCTACAACATATGATGTGGTAAACTGATGCCTATCCAGGCGTTCTTAGATCTGGTATGCTTCAGCAACACCTGGGCAGAGGAACTCTCCCCTCGTCTCTCTCTAGCTCCTCATCCCTCTCTCTCTCACCCCTAACCTCACTCTCTCTCACCCCTAACCTCACTCTCTCTCACCCCTAACCTCACTCTCTCTCACCCCTACCTCTCTCACCTAACCTCTCTCTCTCTCCCTAACCTCACTCTCTCTCTCTCTCTCACCCCTAACCTCACTCTCTCTCTCTCTCTCACCCCTAACCTCACTCTCTCTCTCTCACCCCTAACCTCACTCTCTCTCACCCCCCTAACCTCACTCTCTCTCTCACCCCTAACCTCACTCTCTCTCACCCCTAACCTCACTCTCTCTCTCACCCCTAACCTCACTCTCTCTCTCACCCCTAACCTCACTCTCTCTCTCACCCCTAACCTCACTCTCTCTCTCACCCCTAACCTCACTCTCTCTCACCCCTAACCTCACTCTCTCTCTCACCTCCTAACCTCTCTCTCTCTCTCTCTCTCTCTCTCTCTCTCTCTCTCTCTCTCTCACCACTAACCTCACACTCTCTCTCTCTCTTTCACCCCCAACTCTCGCTGCTCCTATTTATGGCAGCCAGTATCACTCAATCACTATAATTAGGTGGTTCATGTTGTGTCTGTATGTCCAGTCCAATCCTGCTAATGCAAATGTGTTAGGCTGGATTTGTTTGGCCTGCATTCTAACTTGCCTAAAGCTGAGGTATAGACATGCCTAATGGACTGATGAAAATAAGACGATCCACTCTTGCTCTTGCAGTCACTTCTCTCTATTCTTACATTCAGTAATTATGAAGCATGTTTTACTAGTTGAATGTCTACTGCCTAAGTAATCAACACTTACTGGGCACAGTTCACTATCTATTTAGTCTAATACAGTTCGGCCTCTCCATTTAGTCTAATACAGTTCATATCTATTTCTACAGTCTCTCCATTTAGTCAGGCATATCTACATCTCTCCATTTAGTCTAATACAGTTCATATCTATTTCTACAGTCGGTCAGGCGCTACATCTCTCCATTTAGTCTAATACAGTTCATATCTATTTCTACAGTCGGTCAGGCACTACATCTCTCCATTTAGTCTAATACAGTTCATATCTATTTCTACAGTCGGTCAGGCACTACATCTCTCCATTTAGTATAATACAGTTCATATCTATTTCTGCAGTCGGTCAGGCACTACATCTCTCCATTTAGTCTAATAACATCAATTCATTCTCTCTATTTCCCAGTTGTCAACAGTCGGTCAGGCACTACATCTCTCCATTTAGTCTAATACAGTTCATATCTATTTCTTAAACTAAGTCGGTCAGGCACTACATCTCTCCATTTAGTCTAATACAGTTCATATCTATTTCTAAGTCGGTCAGGCAAACATCTCTCCATTTAGTCTAATACAGTTCATATCTATTTCTAGTCGGTCAGGCACTACATCTCTCCATTTAGTCTAATACAGTTCATATCTATTTCTACAGTCGGTCAGGCATTAATCTCTCCATTTAGTGTAATACAGTTCATATCTATTTCTGCAGTCGGTCAGGCACTACATCTCTCCATTTAGTCTAATACAGTTCATATCTATTTCTACAGTCGGTCAGGCACTACATCTCAACATTTAGTCTGACTAACAGTTCATATCTATTTCTCAGTTGTTGGGAAATCAGGCCCTACATCTCCTGGTTTAGTGCTGGCAGCAGTTCATATCTATTCCACAGTCGGTCAGGTACTACATCTCTCCATTTAGTCTAATACAGTTCTATATCTATTTCTGACAGTCGGTTCATCTCTCCATTTATTTACAGTTCATATCTATTTCAGACAAGGCAGGAGGATCTCTCCATTTAGTGGGGGACACAGTTCATATCTATTTCTCATCGGTCAGGCACTACATCTCTCCATTTAGTCTAATACAGTTCATATCTATTTCTACAGTCGGTCAGGTACTACATCTCTCCATTTAGTCTAATACAGTTCATATCTATTTCTGACAGTCGGTCAGGCAGTACATCTCTCCATTTAGTCTAATACAGTTCCCATATCTATTTCTACAGTCGGTCAGGCACTACATCTCTCCATTTAGTCTAATACAGTTCATATCTATTTCTGCAGTCGGTCACTGTTACATCTCTCCATTTAGTCTATTATAAATGTCCCTGAAATCTATTTCTGCAGTCGGTCAGGCACTACATTCCTAGTGGAAAGTCAGGCACTACACTATTTCTGACGGAGAAAATCCATTACAGTCGGTCAGGCACTACATCTCTCCATTTAGTCATTCAGCTCTATAAATAGTCAGGCAGGCTAATGTATCTAGTAATGCATCTATTTCTTCGGTCAGGCACTACATCTCTCCATTTAGTCTAATAAGTAGGCTATTTTGTCAGTCAGGTCAGACCTATCTCCCTTTGAGGTTGTTTTCCCTCATATCTAGGTCTGCATCCAGGCACTACATCTCTCCATTTAGTCTAATACAGTTCCTATTTCTGCAGTGCTCTGTCAGGCACTACATCTCTCCATTTAGTATAATACAGTTCATATCTATTTCTGCAGTCGGTCAGGTACTACATCTCTCCATTTAGTTAATACAGTTGACTGTCTATTTCTGACAGTCGGTTCAGGCATGTGTTTCCATTTGTTTCTAATGAGGGTCAGTGGAATACATATTGGATTTCTGCAGTCGGTCAGGCACTGACATCTCTCTTTTTGTAAAATAACAGATATCTGATTCTCTTTTGGTGCTGTAGTCCTGGTAGAGGGATCATTACACTGAAAGGCAGTTATTATCATTCAAAGAATCTGAAGCAAAGCAATTTCTGCCTCCAGATGACTGCACATATTCATTCATCCCTCGTATAAATGTTACACTAAATGGTTATTCTTATTATTTAAGTTGAATGTCTTCAAAGTTTTTTTAATCAAATTGTTTTGTTCCCATCTGTCTAATCTCACAAACATTCACATTTGAAATATATATGCATGTTTTGTTGATAGTTTATAGTTGATATCCTGAGGCACCATTAGCCTAATGCTAGCGTTAGCCATGGCAGAAATGACATGGAGACTCTTCCTTTCAGCAAGTCCAGATTAACTGCCTGCCTCATTATGGTGTGACTGAGTCTCCTGCTGGAATGAGGCATGCTGGGGCTCTGAGCTCAGCTCCATTCCACTCCTTTGTAAATAAAGCTTTTGTTTTTTGGGGGCAATATGCATCCCACTTTCTGCCTTTCTACCCAATCACAGCTACAGACTGCAGCTTCAAATATTGCTCAACACACAGCTGACTGCTTGAACAGGAGGGACAACCCTTTTCCTCTAGTTGTTGGGAAATGTAGGCCCTGTGTCCTGGTAGTTAGCTGCTGGCAGCAGAACACTGTCCGAGGGTCCAATTAGAATGAGCACGTATAATTTCTAGTTGACCTCTTGCCCCCCCACTTCTATATGACAGATTCATCGCAACATTTATTCCATGGCAGACAAGGCAGGAGGACAAGTGGGGGACACAAAGTGATGATTAATCATAGCAGAATGAGCAGTTTCACTGTAAGACTCTACACAGCCACAGATAAAGGATCCCACCATCCCACCACCTTTCCTCAGAAAGTGTTCCTCTGTGTGTGACTGAGGCTGTCATCAGTAGCAGGCCTTTGACTTGATCCCATAATGCCTCCACGCACGTTGCTCTCTACTTTGTTCAGTTAGTTTCAGGGGGACTGTTAAGAAAGAGTTGCATTACTTTGGAAATGTGCCCTGAAATATAATAACAGGGAGCAGACCAGAGTTCCTGTGGAAAGTCTGACACCTCGCTGACGGAGAGAAAACCCATTACAGAAACTACGTATGGCCATTTGTCATTCAGCTAGCTATTAATAGTCAGGCAGGCTAATGTATCTAGTTGAATGCATCATTTTTCTGGTGATATAAGTAGGCTACTTTGTCATCAGGTCAGACCTGTGTCCCTGTTGAGGTTGTTTTCCCTCATATCAGGTCTGCGTCCCAAATGGCACCCTATTCCCTATATAATGCCCATAGTGCTCTGGTCAAAAGTAGTGCACTATATAGGGAATAGAGTGCCATTTGGAACACAGCCCATGTGCTAGTTGGAAAAGAAGTTGACTGTTTGAGTGTCTGACTATGGTTCAGCATGTGTTTGTTTGTTTCCAATGAGGGTCAGTGGAATACATGATTGGATTTCGGCCTACTCTTGACGTGACAGTAAAATGAATAGATTGTGCTGATCTCGGGTGGTGCTGTAGTCCTGGTAGAGGGAGGTCATTACACTGAAAGGCTGTTATGTTCGTAGTCTGGTTCAGACGGAGACCTCTGGTATGTAAGCATATCATACGTAGAATGTATGCACACATGACTGTAAGTCGCTTTGGATAAAAGCGTCTGCTAAATGGCTTATTATTATTATTTACCATGTGAATGTCTTCAAAGTTATTTTATTTTGTATTGTTTTGTTGGGGTCCCCATTAGCCTACGTCAATGGTGACAGCTAGTCTTGTTGGGGTCCCCATTAGCCTACGTCAATGGTGACAGCTAGTCTTGTTGGGGTCCCCATTAGCCTTGCTGGGGTCCCCATTAGCGTCAATGGTGACAGCTAGTCTTGTTGGGGTCCCCATTAGCCTACGTCAATGGTGACAGCTAGTCTTGTTGGGGTCCCCATTAGCCTGGAATGGTGACAGCTAGTCTTGTTGGGGTCCCCATTAGCGTCAATGGTGACAGCTAGTCTTGTTGGGGCTCCCCATTAGCCTACGTCAATGGTGACAGCTAGTCTTGTTGGGGTCCCCATTAGCCTACGTCAATGGTGACAGCTACATGTTCGTCTTGTTGGGGTCCCCATTAGTCTTGTTGGGGTCCCCATTAGCCTCGTCAATGTCTTGTTGTGTTTACAGCTAGTCTTGCTGGGGTTCAACATATAACGGAAAATACATCACTGTCAAAATACTTAACAATTTAGTTCATCAAGATAACTGGTGTTTATTACTGGAATGGTCTCAGGGCAGCCTGGTTCTAGATGTTCTGGTGTTTATTACTGGAATGGTCTCAGGGCAGCCTGGTTCTAGATGTTCTGGTGTTTATTACTGGAATGGGCTCAGGGCAGCCTGGTTCTAGATGTTCTGGTGTTTATTACTGGAATGGGCCTGGTTCTAGATGTTCTGGTGTTTATTACTGGAATGGGCTCAGGGTAGCCTGGTTCTCTGGTGTTTATTACTGGAATGGGCTGTTAGCCTGGTTCTAGATGTTCTGGTGTTCTATTACTGGAATGGGCTCAGGGTGGGTTCTAGATGTTCTGGTGTTTATTACTGGAATGGGCTCAGGGTAGCTAGAGATGTTCTGGTGTTTATTATTACTGGAATGGGCAGGGTAGCCTCTGGGTAGCCGAGTGGAATGGTCTCAGGGTAGCCTGTTCTAGATGTTCTGGTGTTTATTACTGGAATGGTCTCAGGGCAGCCTGGTTCTGGAATGTTCTAGCCTGATGTTCTGGTGTTTATTACTGGAATGGTGGTTCTAATGTTCTGGTGTTTATTACTGGAATGGTCTCAGGGTAGCCTGGTTCTAGATGTTCTGGTGTTTATTACTGGAATTCTGGTTCTAGATGTTCTGGTGTTTATTACTGGAATGGTCTCAGGGTGCCTGGTTCTAGATGTTCTGGTGTTTATTACTGGAATGGTGGTTCTAGATGTTCTGGTGTTTATTACTGCAGATGTTCTGGTGTTTATTACTGGAATGGTCTCAGGGTAGCCTGGTTCTAGATGTTCTGGTGTTTATTACTGGAATGGTCTCAGGGCAGCCTGGTTCTAGATGTTCTGGTGTTTATTACTGGAATGGTCTCAGGGCAGCCTGGTTCCAGATATGATTTTATATTCAGCCAACTTCTCTGACTTTGATTCCATCAGATATGGGACCAGGCTAGTCTCTGAGTGCATTGAACATGTTGAGAGGATCATTTAAGGTACTCATTATTTTCTATCCTTCTAGTTGCCAGTGTCTATCATTTGAGGACCAGTAGAGACATTTAGTCATGTAAGACAAACACAAGTGGATTCAGAAGAGGTCAATAATGTTGTCACAATGTGTTGTGTGTTCTTATCAAATGTATTTATAAAACCCTTCTTACATCAGCTGATGTCACAAAGTGCTGTACAGAAACCCAGCCTAAAACCCCAAACAGCAAGCAATGCAGGTGTAGAAGCTCAGTGGCTAGGAAAAACTCCCTAGAAAAACCAGAACCTAGGAAGAAACCTAGAGAGGAACCAGGCTATGAGGGGTGGCCAGTCCTCTACTAGCTGTGCTAGGTAGAGATTATAACAGTACATGGCCATTAAGGCCAGATAGTTCTTCAAGACGTTCAAAGATGACCAGCAGGGTCAGATAATAATCCCAGTGGTTGTGACTGTTGAGCTGTTCTCCAGGGTGTTATGAACCTTGTTTAGATTAAACACAATGCCCTCGTGACACTTTAAAGAGTTTCCCCTACAGTGAACTCAGGACCTGGTTGGCTGCAGGTAGTGTCCTGCACGGGTCAGTTCTTCTGGAGCTGCACCCGCCCCACACGCAATTAATTGTTCCTAGTTGATCCATGACCTGCCAAATAACATCGGTGTAATTGTTTTTATTACTCTAGAGTAGTAGGTTATTATACCCTTCCCTGAATAAATGAATTTATCTGCATGTCTATTCAACATTTGGAGAAAAGGAAAGCATGCTATGCCAGGTACGTGGTCCAAATTCAGTTCCCCGACGGGCAGTGCTGATGTGTCTATCCTGTATCTCTCTATAACGGACACAATCAGATTCATTCAGAATCACTAGGAGACTTTGCAGCATGTCTTAAAGCAACAGCTGACTGTCCTCAAGGGGTGTTGCTTTCTATGACTGTAATTCCTCCATGAAATAGCCTGCTGGGTCTTTGAGTCCACAGCAGGGTTGGGCTCATATTCAATTCATTCAGGAAGTAAACTGAAATTACAATTCAATTATTGAAAAAGGATCATCTAATTTTAATCACCTCAATAAGTTGAAAAGGAGAAGCTACTTATGTGGAAAGTTTTTAAATGTGTGTTTTTTAAAATTCATATCACTGAAATGAATTAGAATTGAGTCCAACACTGGTCCACAGTGCAATGAATGAGAGGGTTGAAAGGGAATATCTTTTGTGATCACGAGTCCTTTCTGAGAAGCTCTGTCTATGGATTTGTATTGATTTTATGGCTAGGGAGTGTCTGTCATGGGGGCAGTGTGTAACCACTCAGCACCAGATGGGAGATGGTAGGTGGTTATCATATGACATATGACCCCTTAAGGTCATAACACAATACAACCCCTGGGAAGCCTTTGTCTCCCGGGACCTTCATTTTAGGGTTGTCACGATACCAGTATCACGATACTCACAAGTATTGTGGCAAGGAAACAAAGCTTGAAGCGGATTTAATTTCTTGAGAAAACAGCATGATGTTGTCACCTATAGTCACATTTAGTTTATTTTGCAAGCTATAGCATCCACAATTTTACATAAAGTAGGGTTTTATCAGACCGTAGAGTTTAGTCTGGTATTTTCTTTTTTGTCATGGAAAATCTGTTATCGTAGTATAGCGATACTGGTATTCATTTCACCTTTAGATGTATCTCTATGATGTTTGTTGTGTCTACATCAGCCATCTGTCTGGACTAGATCAGTCCATGTGTGGGCACTGTCATAGAATCTCATTCTGTTGGCACGGTTACATGTTGTGTGTTGTCTTGTCAATGTTTTATTAGCCACTGGCTGCTGCTCTCAGATGATATATCCTCCTCCAGTCATGTTGGTGTGTCATGGTGTGAGCAGCATTCTGTCAGGGGTCATAGCCCAGGAACCTTATGGGTGGGGGTTTAGACACTTCTGTGTTCTAGTTCAATCACCATTTTAACTGGTTGAACTAAAAAGTGTGTGATTGTTCAGCTGCTGTATCTAGTTATGTTGTACAGTCTTTTATACCACATGAAAGGGTAGGCTGGGCGTGGTGCGAAGCCCTGGGTTACAAATACTTGAAAAAATTAAAATACTTTATCTGTATCTATTAGAGCTTTCCTGACTTAATGAACCAATAGGAAAAAGTCCTAAAACTGCAAACCCCGCCCAGGTTTTTAGGTCTAAATGGTCTAAATGGTGACTGGGCTTGGGTTTACATCCCAAATGGTACCATCCCCTGGTTATAAGTAGTGCACGATGTAGGGAGTGAGGTGTCATTTGGGATGCACACTTGCCCCGTCGGGATAAGAATGGACTGGGCCAGATAATGTGTTGTTTTGTTGACTCTGTAATGTAAAGATATTGTACCTTTTTTAGTTTTCATTATTTAAACACAACGATGTGGATCTTGAGCGATGGCCTCAGGTGACATGTCTGCCATCATTAGAAAGCTCTTTATTTAGACATATGAAAAGTACCAGGATTTAACTGAACTGGCAAAGGGAAGGCAAAAATGGCCCATGATTATGTCTACTTTACAAAATGTATATTATAAGCCTCATTAGTGTTACATAGTAGTAACAATTCATTGGAAACACTTCATTATATATGTCTTGGAGGAGACCCAGGAGTCATTATGACCTGACACATGACATGGGCCCTGAACCTCATCCCTACTTGTGTTACTAAGTGTGCCCCGAGGCTAACGGTCAATAAAGTACGGCCTTGCAACTCCCAATGTGCTTTCCAGCTATCGCTAAGTGGTGCCGGGCTGGTCAATGGAACTTCTAGGGAATGCTAATGTGGAGCAGTTTGTTTGTGTAACACAGAGAAGTCACAGTGGAGTTTCTGGGCTGTGTGTCCTGTTGGAGAGTTATTGTGTGGGTGCTGATGTTCCAGAACCATCAGACTGGAACAAATCCTTTCACTAAAGAAACAGCATGGTGTGGAACACACTTTTTCTGAGACCATTCCTGTACTGATCTCGCTCTCTGCACTCTTGATAACAATCCTGACCTTGAGTCTGTGATACAAGCTGCTTGACCCATGTACTGAGAGTCAGTGAGTCAGAGTAACTGACAGAGAGGTGTGTTTAAAGTGCCAGGCTTGGCCATCCATCTGTGTAATGTCCCTGGGGTTGTCCAGGCTGTCATAAAGGTAATGGACTGGGACAATGTGTTTTAGAGGGAGTAGATGAGGCATCATCACCACATGAAAACAGGGCATTGAGTTGAATATTGATTCATTGAGTAGAGCAGACATTTCCCCGTGTGTGTGTGTGTGTGTGTGTGTGTGTGTGTGTGTGTGTGTGTGTGTGTGTGTGTGTGTGTGTGTGTGTGTGTGTGTGTGTGCCCTTTTTTGTGTTTTGTTGATGACGTTTACAGTAAAGAGTCAGCTGCAGGATCCTGCTGCTGTGCATCTCTGGCGGTATCACTGCTGCGCTCAAACACTCACGTGTGTATTCAGTATGTGTAGACAGCTATAGCAGCAGGGATGTCTGGCACAGCAGCACCGGCCCTCTGAGCTCACGGCCCCCTAACATACAGGCTGATGATACGATGGTGATGTGATCAGTGTGCGCTTGGCTCGGCTTTCCCCACGTGGAGGCTCGCTGCCTGGGCTCAGTGTGGCTGCTGACGAGGGGAGGGGTACAGGCTGCCTGGCCCACAGAGTGTGTATCCCAGATAGCACCCTATTCACTACGTCATGCACTACATTTGAGCAGGGCCCTATGGGCCCTACCTGCACTACTATGTACTACATGGGGAATAGAGTGCCATTGGGGACAGTTGCTACACTACATCGCCCTCCAAACAAGGTGTGTGTCTGTTCTCCTTCCCCGGCACCTGTAAATATCCTCCTGTAAATTAGTGTCTCCCTGTATTTATATTTCTGGTCAATTTACTGATTTTATATCATTCCTTATTATGCAGCATTGTTGAGAGTGGACCTGTAAGTAAGCATTTCATTGTACTGTGTACCATGGTTATCCTGTGCATGTGACAAATGGACTTGACGTGTGTGTGTGTGTGTGTGTGTGTGTGTGTGTGTGTGTGTGTGTGTGTGTGTGTGTGTGTGTGTGTGTGTGTGTGTGTGTGTGTGTGTGTGTGTGTGTGTGTGAGTGAGATCTGCTTTCACATACACACATGTATGATGACCTCAGTTGACCTTTGTTTAGGTTTAGCAGCTGAATTAACAACACAAAATAGTGACAAGTAACAGCACAGCCTTGTCTACTGCATATAAACTCAGCAAAATAAGAAATGTCCTCTCATTGTTAACTGTGTTTATTTTCAGCAAACTTAACATGTGTAAATATTTGTATGAACATAAGATTCAACAACTTAGACAAACTGAACAAGTTCTACAGACGTGTGACTAACAGAAGTTGAATGTGTCCCTGTACAAAGGGGGGTCAAAATCAAAAGGAAAAGTCAGTATCTGGTGTGGCCACCATCTGCATTAAGTACTGCTAGTGCATCATCTCCTTATGGGCTGCACCAGATTTGCCAGTTCTTGCTGTGAGATGTTACCTCACTCTTCCACCAAGGCACCTGCAAGTTCCTGAAAATTTCTGGGGGGAATGGCCCTAGCCCTCACCCTCTGATCCAACAGGTCCCAGATGTGCTCAATGGGATTGAGATCCGGACTCTTTGCTGGCCATAGCAGAACACTGGTAATCCTGTTTTGAAGGAAATCACGCACAGAACGAGCAGTATGGCTGGTGGCATTGTCAGGATGAGTCTGCAGGAAGGGTTACCACATGAGGGAGGAGGTTGTCTTCCCTGTAACGCAGAGCGTTGAGATTACCTGCAATGACAACAAGCTCAGTCTGATGATGCTGTGACACACTGGCGCAGACCATGACGGACCCTCCACCTCCAAATCGATCCTGCTCCAGAGTACAGGCCTCGGTGTAACGCTCATTCTTTCGACGATAAACGCGAATCCGACCATCACCCTTGGTGAGACAAAACCGCGTCTCGTCAGTGAAGAGCACTTTTTGCCAGTTCTGTCTAGTCCAGCGACGGTGGGTTTGTGCCCATAGGCGATGTTGTTTTCGGTGATGTCTGGTGAGGATGTGCCTTACAACAGGCCTACAAGCCCACAGTCCAGCCTCTCTCAGCCAATTGTGGACAGTCTGAGCACTGATGGAGGGATTGTGCGTTCCTGGTGTAACTCAGGTAGTTGTTGTTGCCATCCTGTACCTGTCCCGCAGGTGTTATGTTCAGATGTACCGATCCTGTGCAGTTGTTACACGTGGTCTGCCACTGCGAGGACGATCAGCTGCCCGTCCTGTCTCCATGTAGTGCTGTCTCAGGCGTCTCAGTACGGACATTGCAATTTATTGTCCTGGCCACATCTGCAGTCCTCATGCCTCCTTGCAGCATGCCTAAGGCACGTTCACGCAGATGAGCAGGGACCCTGGGCACCTTTCTTTTGGTGTTATTCAGAGTCAGTAGAAAGGCCTCTTTAGTGTGCTAATTTTTCATAACTGTGACCTTAATTGCCTACCGTCTGTAAGCTGTTAGTGTGTTAACGACCGTTCCACAGGTGCATGTTCATTAATTGTTTATGGTTCATTGAACAAGCATGGGAAACAGTGTTTAAACCCTTTACAATGAAGATCTGTGAAGTTATTTGGATTTTTACAAATTATCTTTGAAAGACAGGATCCTGAAAAAGGGCTGTTTCTTTTTTTGCTGAGATTACCAGGTCTGTCCTCAAACAGTACAACTACAGCAAGATGTAGACTGGATACATAGTATATTTAACACATTTCAATGTTAACATTGAAGTAACTCACATTTGCCCAGTAAGCTCCCGTGTCTACTCTTGTTTTCTCTGGCAGAGCTCACAAAGGGAGGCAGCAGCCTGACCCAACAGGTCATAGTGAACAGTACCTGGGAGTGGCTGATCTATCACTGTGCATCGCTATGCAAGCTGTAATGAAGTCAGTAAGGAAATTAACTGCAGCTTAGAATGGAAAACTAACATCACTCTTGGGTGGGGTTGGGATAAGAACTAACATTGTAATTCATTATATTTATTGGTTGTCTTGACTTTTAAACGTATAAACTTATCCAATGTATTTAGTAGACTCATCATAGCAGGTAGAATGATCATAGACTCATCTCGCTCAAGTGAATAGAAATGCTGTGATTCAATTTAGTCTTGATAGCCTGCAGGAGTAGAGACCGACAGAGCCTCCTGCTTTAACCTGACCTCTGACCTCTGCTTTAACTACAGACAACAGGGAGAAATAGAGGAGGTAAGGAAAGGAGGGAAGTAAAAAGCAAAGTGGTCTGCTATTTATAGCAAGCCTTTCAACATCACTGGTCTTGAGTTCAGTCTGCGATATGTTGTGTAATGTCACCTAGCTAACCAGTAACCTCTTACTGTATCTAGGTAGATATGGTGTGTAATATTGTCTGTAATGTCCCCTAGCTAGCCAGTAACCTCTTACTGTATCTAGGTAGATATGGTGTGTAATATTGTCTGTAATGTCCCCTAGCTAACCAGTAACCTCTTACTGTAACACTCTTACTGTATCTAGGTAGATATGGTGTGTAATATTGTCTGTAATGTCCCCTAGCTAACCAGTAACCTCTTACTGTATCTAGGTAGATATGGTGTGTAATATTGTCTGTAATGTCCCCTAGCTAACCAGTAACCTCTTACTGTATCTAGGTAGATATGGTGTGTAATATTGTCTGTAATATCCCCTAGCTAACCAGTAACCTCTTACTGTATCTAGGTAGATATGGTGTGTGATATGAACATGTGTTGATGTGTAGTGTATATATCTTTGAAAGAGACTTTGGTCTCAGCATGACCCCCTGTTAAAATAAAGATGAAATATATCAGCTATTTGATCCTCTGTGATGTTTAAGAGATCATTGGCAAAGACTTACGACTTCGTTTCCCCCCTTCATTTAATCACTTTTCATTTTCAAGTTTGTTTGTTTTGCCGCGCTTACACCGGCCGGTCCCGTGATCAGCTGTGTGTTGTAGTGCGCATGTGAATGCTTGCCAGTATTTACTGTGCACAGGGGGACGTCGAGCACCTTGTGTTGTTAGTTGTTGACTTGGGTAAGGGTTTTGTTAGTTGTGGACCTGGGTAAGGGATTTGTTAGTTGTGGACCTGGGTAAGGGATTTGTTAGTTGTGGACCTGGGTAAGGGATTTGTTAGTTGTGGACCTGGGTAAGGGATTTGTTAGTTGTGGACCTGGGTAAGGGATTTGTTAGTTGTGGACCTGGGTAAGGGATTTGTTAGTTGTGGACCTGGGTAAGGGATTTGTTAGTTGTGGACCTGGGTAAGGGATTTGTTAGTTGTGGACCTGGGTAAGGGATTTGTTAGTTGTGGACCTGGGTAAGGGATTTGTTAGTTGTGGACCTGGGTAAGGGATTTGTTAGTTGTGGACCTGGGTAAGGGTTTTGTTAGTTGTGGACCTGGGTAAGGGTTTTGTTAGTTGTGGACCTGGGTAAGGGTTTTGTTAGTTGTGGACCTGGGTAAGGGTTTTGTTAGTTGTGGACCTGGGTAAGGGTTTTGTTAGTTGTGGACCTGGGTAAGGGTTTTGTTAGTTGTGGACCTGGGTAAGGGTTTTGTTAGTTGTGGACCTGGGTAAGGGTTTTGTTAGTTGTGGACCTGGGTAAGGGTTTTGTTAGTTGTGGACCTGGGTAAGGGTTTTGTTTGTTGTGTGGGAACATTTTTTTCTCAAGGCCAGACAAAGTTCAGGAGCCGACGTGAATGTCCCTTCGTCCATGATTGGTCAACTGTAAGTATTCTTCAATAAAGTATATGTTGTCGTTCAACGAGAGACGACTAGTTTTCATGCACATTTTTTTATTGAGAAATACTGAACCTAACATCTTAGATGTGGCGGCTAGCTACCAGCCCAACTGAAGCATGCTGACGCCTTAAGACCAACAGACATGTTACCTTCACAACGTGGCTTTAAGTTTATAATCATTTCCTACATTTCATGAAGAATTTTCTCATTTCACACTGTTGATGTTCTGTTTCTCAGTACTAGCAAAACTGGGACAGGGAGGTTGAAAATCTTCTCTGCATCACTGCATCCTAAGATGAATAGAAATAGTTTTTTATTTGATTTTACTGTCTCACTTTATCTTGACATTCTCACAGCTTAATATCAGTCTTGTAACTTCTTCTGAAGTGTGAAAAGGACATCAACACTTTTTCTGTTGTTGATATATCTTACCAGTCTCTCAGGTGGTTTGATAGGGCTATAAATACTCAAACGGACTTCTGCAAGTACCAGACAGTAAAAGAGAAAGTTGAGGCCCACCAACATGTATGTTCTGAGTGTAAAACGGGTCCTTCCTTCCTACACCGCTCCCATAGTACATCCTGCTGACTGCTACCCATCTTACATGGCCCTGTTCCATAAACAAGCCCTAGTCCATAACTCCTAGCCCCTATAGGCCCTAACTCCTAGGCTCTTGTTTATATACATGAAGTTCCTCCAACTGAGAGGTAGTTTCTGAACAGAGCCACAATAGAGGCTGGTTATTTTCCCTCCTGAACCAGGGGATACAGTGACCTGCTGTGACCTGACCTGCTTTCCTATTGATTATTTAAACGTCTGTCCTGTGGGTCTTTTGAATTTGCCTGGCAACCCAATTCATGTTTCTCTTCTCTCCTCCCAGGTTCCGTCTACAGGAAGTGATCTGGTCTGGTGGTGGTGTAGTCAGGTGGTGGTGGTGTAGTCAGGTGGTGGTGGTGTAGTCAGGTGGTGGTGGTGTAGTCAGGTGGTGGTGTAGTCGGGTGCGGTGTGGTCCAGGGTGTATAGCGCTGCTGCTTCTCTCCCTCCACCTGACGCCCTCTGCCCGCTGCTGGCCCTGCCCATGGCACATACTGCTCTCCTGTGAATCTCATCCAGCAAGCTGGACACCGCAGCTTCACACCACAACACCTCTGCCTCCACCTCCACCCCTCCCCACAGGGAAACCTCCAATCCACAGCCAGACTACCCCAGCGTGCACGGCCCCCGCGAAGAGCAGTATGTGAGTGAGGTCGCGCCCCCCGATGACATCACCACCGTCTACAGAGATGCCGGGACCATCACTGGTACGTGCAGCACAGCCCTGACAGTAGGAGACTAAATCCAATTCTGATTGACAGAAAATGGCTCTGACTTGTCTTGAATTCAGTGTAACTGAAAGACATAAACAGCCTCCACTGCATTGTTTATGGATTTCACTGATGGCATAGGGCCCTGGTCAAAAGTAGTGCACTATATAGGGAATAGGGTTCCATTTGGGATGTATGGTCTGGATAAACTACACTGCAGGAAGAGCGAGAGTGAGAGAGAGGGCAGTATCCGTTACACTGAAGCCTGCTATTGACAGGTATAATGCAGCTGGAAGGTAAACAAGTGAATGTAAACCCTCTCAATGCTTCTGTCTGTGAATAGAAATGAAAAGTGGCTTCTCAAGATGTAAGAATAAAATTGTGGCGTCAGTGTTTCAGTCCCAGGGGACTGGCAGGGATCGTGCCCAGCAGATAGCACAGCCTCGCAGAGCACAGCGCTTCACTGAGCAGAGCAATGCAACCCAGCAGTCCCTTTGTGTGGGTATCGGGGAACCAACCCAGCAGTCCCTTTGTGTGGGTACCAGGGGAACATTTACATTACATTTTACATTTAAGTCATTTAGCAGACGCTCTTATCCAGAGCGACTTACAAATTGGTGCATTCACCTTATGACATCCAGTGGAACAGTCACTTTACAATAGTGCATCTAAATCTTAGGGGGGGAGGGTGAGAAGGATTACTTATCCTATCCTAGGTATTCCTTAAAGAGGTGGGGTTTCAGGTGTCTCCGGAAGGTGGTGATTGACTCCGCTGTCCTGGCGTCGTGAGGGAGTTTGTTCCACCATTGGGGGGCCAGAGCAGCGAACAGTTTTGACTGGGCTGAGCGGGAACTGTACTTCCTCAGTGGTAGGGAGGCGAGCAGGCCAGAGGTGGATGAACGCAGTGCCCTTGTTTGGGTGTAGGGCCTGATCAGAGCCTGGAGGTACTGAGGTGCCGTTCCCCTCACAGCTCCGTAGGCAAGCACCATGGTCTTGTAGCGGATGCGAGCTTCAACTGGAAGCCAGTGGAGAGAGCGGAGGAGCGGGGTGACGTGAGAGAACTTGGGAAGGTTGAACACCAGACGGGCTGCGGCGTTCTGGATGAGTTGTAGGGGTTTAATGGCACAGGCAGGGAGCCCAGCCAACAGCGAGTTGCAGTAATCCAGACGGGAGATGACAAGTGCCTGGATTAGGACCTGCGCCGCTTCCTGTGTGAGGCAGGGTCGTATTCTGCGGATGTTGTAGAGCATGAACCTACATGAACCAGCAGTCCCTTTGTGTGGGTACCAGGGGAACGAACCCAGCAGTCCCTTTGTGTGGGTACCAGGGGAACGAACCCAGCAGTCCCTTTGTGGGTATCAGGGGAATGAACCCAGCAGTCCCTTTGTGGGTATCAGGGGAACGAACCCAGCAGTCCCTTTGTGTGGGTACCAGGGGAACGAACCCAGCAGTCCCTTTGTGTGGGTACCAGGGGAACGAACCCAGCAGTCCCTTTGTGTGGGTACCAGGGGAACGAACCCAGCAGTCCCTTTGTGTGGGTACCAGGGGAACGAACCCAGCAGTCCCTTTGTGTGGGTACCAGGGGAACGAACCCAGCAGTCCCTTTGTGTGGGTACCAGGGGAACGAACCCAGCAGTCCCTTTGTGTGGGTACCAGGGGAACGAACCCAGCAGTCCCTTTGTGTGGGTACCAGGGGAACGAACCCAGCAGTCCCTTTGTGTGGGTACCAGGGGAACGAACCCAGCAGTCCCTTTGTGTGGGTACCAGGGGAACGAACCCAGCAGTCCCTTTGTGTGGGTACCAGGGGAACGAACCCAGCAGTCCCTTTGTGTGGGTACCAGGGGAACGAACCCAGCAGTCCCTTTGTGTGGGTACCAGGGGAGCGAACCCAGCAGTCCCTTTGTGTGGGTACCAGGGAACAACCCAGCAGTCCCTTTGTGTGGGTACCAGGGGAACGAACCCAGCAGTCCCTTTGTGTGGGTACCAGGGGAACGAAGTCCCTTTGTGTGGGTACAGCAGTCCCTTTGTGTGGGTATCAGGGGAACGAACCCAGCAGTCCCTTTGTGTGGGTACCAGGGGAACGAACCCAGCAGTCCCTTTGTGTGGGTACCAGGGGAACGAACCCAGCAGTCCCTTTGTGTGGGTACCAGGGGAACGAACCCAGCAGTCCCTTTGTGGGTATCAGGGGAACGAACCCAGCAGTCCCTTTGTGTGGGTACCAGGGGAACGAACCCAGCAGTCCCTTTGTGTGGGTACCAGGGGAACGAACCCAGCAGTCCCTTTGTGTGGGTACCAGCGGAACGAACCCAGCAGTCCCTTTGTGTGGGTACCAGGGGAACGAACCCAGCAGTCCCTTTGTGTGGGTATCAGGGGAACGAACCCACGCAACACATCTGTCCGAGTCACTGGAGAGATCCGCTTGTTCACCACAACAAACCCAACCACACCATACTCCTGCGCCTTACTATGTACCTGTACCCATCTCACTTTGTTATGGCCTAGCTTTGTCAAATCATAGAACTACATGTAGAACCATTGAATTTTAGGATCACAGTGGGAAAAATCATATGCTCTGGGTGGTGTTTCATGAGCATTTCTGTTGAACAGTACCAGTATTGGCAACCTGACAAACAAAGCCCATGGGGAAATGAATGTCACAATTCACTGTGATGACAGTTTCATCTAACGTACGGCTGCATTATTGTGGCTTCTGCTGAGTACTTTAAAATGACATTCTTATTGATTCAAACACATCTCAGGAGGGAGTTAGAGGGTCTCCGTCACAAATGGCATCCTATTCCCTTTATAGTGCACTACTTTTGACCAGGGTCCATAGGGTCAGAAGTAGTGCACTATATAGATAATAGGATGTTATTTGGGACTAGGCTGTAACCCAGGAAATGCTGGGGGAAGGGGCTGCTTAACGGGCCGTAGTGAGGGAGATGTGGTGAGAATGAGAAACCGAACTCTATTATGACCTGTCACTTCCTGTCATGAGGCCAGTTAGGGGACCAGATTATGCTGTTTGCTCAGTGTGAATCCCAAATGGCACCCTATTCCCTATTGACCAGAGGCATATGGGCCTTGATGAAAAGAAGTACATTGAATAGTGTGGTATTTGGGACACACCCTCAGTGTTCACTCAACAAATTCCCAGGGGGCAGTGGGACTGCATTTCTCATCATTCTGCTGGGTCCTGTTCAGTAGAGAAGAAACACTTTGAAACGGAGTCAAACAGGAGGTGCTATGCTGTATCTAACACTTGTTCAATGAGCACACAGATTTTTTGTTTCCATTTACAAACTCACCCAAATCCAGATAGCTGATGTTCTGAAAGAGCTACAAAATCTGGACCCCTACAAATCAGCCGGGCTAGACAATCTGGACCCTCTCTAAAATTATCTGCCAAAATGATTGCAACCCCTATTACTAGCCTGTTCAACCTCTCTTTCGTATCGTCTGAGATTCCCATAGATTTGAAAGCTGCCGCGGTCATCCCCCTCTTCAAAGGGGGAGACACTAAAGACCCAAACTGTTACAGACCTATATCTATCCTACCCTGCCTTTCTAAGGTCTTTGAAAGTCAAGTTAACAAACAGATTACCGACCATTTCGAATCTCACCATAATTTCTCCGCTATGCAATCGGGTTTCAGAGCTGGTCATGGGTGCACCTCAGCCACGCTCAAGGTCCTAAACGATATCATAACCGCCATCGATAAGAGACATTACTGTGCAGCCGTATTCATTGACAGAGTCGAAAGCCTTAGCCAGGTCGATCACAATATTCTTATTGGCAGACTCCACAACCTTGGTTTCTCAAATGATTGCCATGCTTGGTTCACCAACTAGTTCTCAGAGTTCAGTATGTCAAATCGGAGGGCCTGTTGTCTGGATCTCTGACAGTCTCTATGGGGGTGCCACAGGGTTCAATCCTTGGGCCGACTCTTTTCTCTGTATACATCAATGATGTTGTTCTTGCTTCTGGTGATTCTCTGATTCACCTCTATGAAGATGACACCATTCTGTATACTCTGGCCCTTCTTTGGACACTGTTATTAACTAACCTCCAGACGAGCTTCAATGCCATACAACTCTCCTTCTGTGGCCTCCAACTGCTCTTAAATTCAAGTAAAACTAAATGTATGCTCTCCAACCAATCGCTGCCCACACCTGCCCGACCGTCCAGCATCACTACTCTGACTTAGAATATGTGGACAACTACAAATACCTAGGTGTCTGGTTATACTGTAAACTCTCCTTCCAGACTCACATTAAACATCTCCAATCCAAAATTAAATCTAGAATCGGCTTCCTATTTCGCAACAAAGCATCCTTCACTCATGCTGCCAAACATACCCTCGTAAAACTGACCATCCTACCGATCTCGACTTTGGCGATGTCATTTACAAAATAGCCTCCAACACTCTACCAACAAATTGGATGTAGTCTATCACAGTGCCCTCTGTTATGTCACCAAAGCCCCATATACTACCCATCACTGCGACCTGTATGCTCTCGTTGGCTGGCCCTTGCTTCATACTCGTCGCCAAACCCACTGGCTCCAGGTCATCTACGAGTCTTTGCTAGGTAAAGCCCCGCCTTATCTCAGCTCACTGGTCACCATAGCAGCCCCCATAGCATGCGCTCCAGCAGGTATATCTCACTGGTCACCCCCAAAGCCAACACTTCCTTTGGCTTCCTCTCCTTCCAGTTCTCTGCTGCCAATGACTGGAACGAACTGCAAAAATCACTGAAGCTGGAGACTCTTACTTCCCTCACTAGCTTTAAGCACCAGCTGCCAGAGCAGCTCACAGATCACTGCACCTGTACATAGCATCTTCTGCACATCCTACCATTCCAGTGTTTAATTGCTATATTGTAATTCCATCACCACTACGGCCTATTTATTGCCTTACCTCTCTTATACAGCATGTGCAAATGAGGTAGGATATAGGTTTTTCTACTGTGTTATTGACTGTATGTTTGTTTATTCCATGTGTAACTCAGTGTTGTTTTTGTCGCACTGCTTTGCTTTATCTTGGCCAGGTCGCAGTTGCAAATGAGAACTTGTTCTCAACTAGCCTAACTGGTTAAATAAAGGTGAAATAAAATTGTACAAATCTGTATTTCAGCTGAAGACAGCCAAGCTGACATACATACATACAGACTGCAGTGTATGGCAGTGACACTGACTGCAACTTCCCCAAACTGTTGGAAGCAGCTTTGAGTTACCCACAATGAAACGTCTGTTGTGCCCTTTACCTCTATGCTGATGAATGAATGGCAACATGTAGTCTCTTTTCTGGGGTTGGACCCTTTACTATGAGTACAGGAAGCAGCTCAATGGCATTAAAGGACTGAGAGCTGTGCTGCTGTGGTTCAGTGCTGCCCCCTGGTGGGGGTAGTGTCCTAGCATTGTTCTGAAGTTTCCCCTAGGTACAGATCTAGGATCAACTTCCCTTCCCCCAATCCTAACCTTAACCATTATTTGGGAAAATACAAAACTGACCCAAGATCAGCATCGAAGGGTAACTATCCCTTCCGTTGTTCTGTTCCTCATCAGACAGACAGTCTCAACGCCAGGCCAGTTGATTATCTGAGGAGATGGACGTTTTTAATTTGTTTTCTAGACAGGGATTCACTACAAGGTGGATTATATTCCCTTTTATTGTAGTAAGGCTTATCCAAAAATAATCTTACGTCCTATAATTCTGTCTCTTTTTAGTTAGTTTCATACCATGCTGATTTAATTTATTGG
Organism: Oncorhynchus gorbuscha; assembly: GCF_021184085.1. Classification (NCBI taxonomy): domain Eukaryota; kingdom Metazoa; phylum Chordata; class Actinopteri; order Salmoniformes; family Salmonidae; genus Oncorhynchus; species Oncorhynchus gorbuscha. Next base: position 40,897 of record NW_025746476.1, read on the forward strand.
TACAGTGCTGTATTCTTCCGGTTGTAATAGCAACATACGCCAGTGGATGTTCCTGAACCCTCCTGTGTTCACTCCCAAACCCGTCTCTCCCACTGTGTCCCACATGGTTCCATTTGGGATTCACCCTCAGTCCGTTCTGAAGCCTCCACAACCGTTTCCCTGCTCCCCATGTGTCCCAGTGGTTGCCATAGGAGCCGTGGATTTGCCATGCTTCAGTGTGGTGATGTAGAGTATTAAGTAACATGAATGGGGTTTGGTGACGAACCACACACGGGGTTAATATCCATTCATTAGACTGTTTTAGCCTCTGTCTCAGGCTTCCATCTCCTGAGTAAAACCAGGGCATCGGAGACTAACTAGGCCGATATCATGCTGCTGGGCGATGTAGTACATACCCAGACTGTGGTAGGTTGGGTTCAGTAAGGTTGTAGTGAACAGAGATGTACTGTAACTACAGTGGGTACCCAGACTGTGGTAGGTTGGGTTCAGTAAGGTTGTAGTGAACAGAGATGTACTGTAACTACAGTGGGTACCCAGACTGTGGTAGGTTGGGTTCAGTAAGGTTGTAGTGAACAGAGGAGATGTACTGTAACTACAGTGGGTACCCAGACTGTGGTAGGTTGGGTTCAGTAAGGTTGTAGTGAACAGAGATGTACTGTAACTACAGTGGGTACCCAGACTGTGGTAGGTTGGGTTCAGTAAGGTTGTAGTGAACAGAGATGTACTGTAACTACAGTAGGTACCCAGACTGTGGTAGGTTGGGTTCAGTAAGGTTGTAGTGAACAGAGGAGAGATGTACTGTAACTACAGTAGGTACCCAGACTGTGGTAGGTTGGGTTCAGTAAGGTTGTAGTGAACAGAGGAGATGTACTGTAACTACAGTAGGTACCCAGACTGTGGTAGGTTGGGTTCAGTAAGGTTGTAGTGAACAGAGGAGATGTACTGTAACTACAGTAGGTACCCAGACTGTGGTAGGTTGGGTTCAGTAAGGTTGTAGTGAACAGAGGAGATGTACTGTAACTACAGTAGGTACCCAGACTGTGGTAGGTTGGGTTCAGTAAGGTTGTAGTGAACAGAGATGTACTGTAACTACAGTAGGTACCCAGACTGTGGTAGGTTGGGTTCAGTAAGGTTGTAGTGAACAGAGGAGATGTACTGTAACTACAGTAGGTACCCAGACTGTGGTAGGTTGGGTTCAGTAAGGTTGTAGTGAACAGAGGAGATGTACTGTAACTACAGTAGGTACCCAGACTGTGGTAGGTTGGGTTCAGTAAGGTTGTAGTGAACAGAGGAGATGTACTGTAACTACAGTAGGTACCCAGACTGTGGTAGGTTGGGTTCAGTAAGGTTGTAGTGAACAGAGATGTACTGTAACTACAGTAGGTACCCAGACTGTGGTAGGTTGGGTTCAGTAAGGTTGTAGTGAACAGAGGAGATGTACTGTAACTACAGTAGGTACCCAGACTGTGGTAGGTTGGGTTCAGTAAGGTTGTAGTGAACAGAGGAGATGTACTGTAACTACAGTAGGTACCCAGACTGTGGTAGGTTGGGTTCAGTAAGGTTGTAGTGAACAGAGGAGATGTACTGTAACTACAGTAGGTACCCAGACTGTGGTAGGTTGGGTTCAGTAAGGTTGTAGTGAACAGAGGAGATGTACTGTAACTACAGTAGGTACCCAGACTGTGGTAGGTTGGGTTCAGTAAGGTTGTAGTGAACAGAGGAGATGTACTGTAACTACAGTAGGTACCCAGACTGTGGTAGGTTGGGTTCAGTAAGGTTGTAGTGAACAGAGGAGATGTACTGTAACTACCGTTGTGGTACCCAGACTGTGGTACCCAGACTGTGGTAGGTTGGGTTCAGTAAGGTTGTAGTGAACAGAGGAGATGTACTGTAACTACAGTAGGTACCCAGACTGTGGTAGGTTGGGTTCAGTAAGGTTGTAGTGAACAGAGGAGATGTACTGTAACTACAGTAGGTACCCAGACTGTGGTAGGTTGGGTTCAGTAAGGTTGTAGTGAACAGAGGAGATGTACTGTAACTACAGTAGGTACCCAGACTGTGGTAGGTTGGGTTCAGTAAGGTTGTAGTGAACAGAGGAGATGTACTGTAACTACAGTAGGTACCCAGACTGTGGTAGGTTGGGTTCAGTAAGGTTGTAGTGAACAGAGGAGATGTACTGTAACTACAGTAGGTACCCAGACTGTGGTAGGTTGGGTTCAGTAAGGTTGTAGTGAACAGAGATGTACTGTAACTACAGTAGGTACCCAGACTGTGGTAGGTTGGGTTCAGTAAGGTTGTAGTGAACAGAGATGTACTGTAACTACAGTAGGTACCCAGACTGTGGTAGGTTGTTCTACAGTAGGTACCCAGACTGTGGTAGGTTGGGTTCAGTAAGGTTGTAGTGAACAGAGATGTACTGTAACTACAGTAGGTACCCAGACTGTGGTAGGTTGGGTTCAGTAAGGTTGTAGTGAACAGAGGAGATGTACTGTAACTACAGTAGGTACCCAGACTGTGGTAGGTTGGGTTCAGTAAGGTTGTAGTGAACAGAGATGTACTGTAACTACAGTAGGTACCCAGACTGTGGTAGGTTGGGTTCAGTAAGGTTGTAGTGAACAGAGATGTACTGTAACTACAGTGGGTACCCAGACTGTGGTAGGTTGGGTTCAGTAAGGTTGTAGTGAACAGAGGAGATGTACTGTAACTACAGTAGGTACCCAGACTGTGGTAGGTTGGGTTCAGTAAGGTTGTAGTGAACAGAGGAAATGTACTGTAACTACGTCTTGTGGCAAAACATGATCTTTTCTCCGAGAGACATCTTTCAAAGACAGACATAAATAAGCACATCACATGATTATGTTACTAAAGGTCATGGGATGTTTACAATGTTTAGGGCTCATCTTGTGCTGTTCTCAAAATAACATTCGTGATATTAGCTAATCAAGCTCAACAATATCATGCAGGATGATGCATCACACCAGTGTGCATCCTTTTCCCATTGGGAAAATATGGGAAAATATGAATTTTGTTCAACATGTGTATCCAATTGTAATCTTCTCCAGTAATGTCAGTAGAAGGCTATTTTATTGATACAGATATGTCTTATTGAGATGCACACTGAGGTAAAAATATCATGCAAATACTGCTACTATATTACTGCCCACAAGATATAGACAGGAAGTTGAAGTCATTAACACATATATGCAGTACTGTTAGTAGTTAACGGATAACGGATGCTATATCGTAGTGTTGGACTTAAGATACTTTAAATATTACAATTTGCCATGTGAACTGAACCCAAAGTTCATGTCAGGGGGCTGTGTGAGTGTTGATTTCTGGCTTGGTGGACTTTGTTTGTCATGAAGTCTGTCAGTGTCCGTGTGTCCACATGCCATTGTTGCTATAATCTCTCGTGGGCAGACTACGGTAACATAGCAGCTGACCAGTTACACAAGACTTTTAGTTCCGGGTTAGCGGAGATTGTTCGGCTTCTCTTCCTGTCAGATATGCAGTTTTAGCCACACGCCACAGATATTCCCACAGCCTGATGTATCCATGGGAACAGTTTGTGGATAGACAAAACAGTTGGAATCAGCCAGAGCTTTTCCATTAGTCCAGTGAGCAGTGGTCAGGCCAGCTGAATGGAATGGACTGAGACTGACTCATAGCCTGGCCCTGCACTGTTCACCAAGTTCTGCTTTTCCTCTGGGACAGACCAAGACACACTACAGCACAGTTGCCATGGCGTCAGGAGCCGTTGAGCAGTGTCATCTGTCTGGTGGATCTGTGCCAGACCCAGCCTCTTGGCAAGACGACATGAATTCCAACCATAACCAGTGTAATGTAGGAGGCTTATTACAACCATAGCCAGGGTAGTGGAGGGGGATTATTACAACCATAGCCAGGGTAGTGGAGGGGGATTATTACAACCATAGCCAGGGTAGTGGAGGGGGATTATTACAACCATAGCCAGGGTAGTGGAGGGGGATTATTACAACCATAGCCAGGGTAGTGGAGGGGGCTTATTACAACCATAGCCAGGGTAGTGGAGGGGGATTATTACAACCATAGCCAGGGTAGTGGAGGGGGCTTATTACAACCATAGCCAGGGTAGTGGAGGGGGCTTATTACAACCATAACCAGGGTAGTGGAGGGGGATTATTACAACCATAGCCAGGGTAGTGGAGGGGGGGGCTTATTACAACCATAGCCAGGGTAGTGGAGGGGGCTTATTACAACCATAGCCAGGGTAATGCCAGTGTAGGGAGGGCTTATTACAACCATAGCCAGGGTAGTGGAGGGGGCTTATTACAACCATAGCCAGGGTAGTGAGGGGCTTATTCCAACCATAGCCAGTGTAGGGAGGGGCTTATTACAACCATAGCCAGGGTAATGGAGGGGGCTTATTCCAACCATAGCCAGGGTAGTGGAGGGGGCTTATTACAACCATAGCCAGGGTAGTGGAGGGGGATTATTACAACCATAGCCAGGGAAATAGGGGGCTTATTCCAACCATAGGGTAATGGAGGGGGCTTATTCCAACCATAGCCAGTGTAGTGGAGGGGGCTTATTACAACCATAGCCAGGGTAAATAGGGGGGCTTATTACAACCATAGCCAGGGTAATGGAGGGGGCTTATTACAACCATAGCCAGGGTAGTGGAGGGGGCTTATTACAACCATAACCAGGGTAGTGGAGGGGGATTATTACAACCATAGCCAGGGTAGTGGAGGGGCTTATTACAACCATAACCAGGGTAGTGGAGGGGGATTATTACAACCATAGCCAGGGTAATGGAGGGGGCTTATTACAACCATAGCCAGGGTAGTGGAGGGGGATTATTACAACCATAGCCAGGGTAATGGAGGGGCTTATTACAACCATAGCCAGGGGGGCTTATTACAACCATAGGAGGGGGGCTTATTACAACCATAGCCAGGGGTAATGGAGGGGGCTTATTACAACCATAGCCAGGGTAATGGAGGGGGGGGATTATTACAACCATAGCCAGGGAAATGGAGGGGGCTTATTACAACCATAGCCAGGGTATGGAGGGGCTTATTACAACCATAGCCAGGGTAAATGGAGGGGCTTATTACAACCATAGCCAGGGTAGTGGAGGGGGCTTATTACAACCATAGCCAGGGTAATGGAGGGGCTTATTACAACCATAGCCAGGGTAATGGAGGGGCTTATTACAACCATAGCCAGGGTAATGGAGGGGCTTATTACAACCACAGCCAGGGAAATGGGGGGGCTTATTACAACCACAGCCAGGGAAATGGGGGGCTTACAACCACAGCCAGGGAAATGGAGGGCTTATTACAACCATAGCCAGGGTAATGGAGGGGGATTATTACAACCATAGCCAGGGAAATGGGGGGGGGCATTATTACAACCATAGCCAGGTAATGGAAATGGGAAATGGGGGGCTTATTACAACCACAGCCAGGGAAATGGAGGGGGCTTATTACAACCAGGCCAGGGAAATGGAGGGGGGCTTATTACAACCACAGCCAGGGAAATGGAGGGGGCTTATTACAACCACAGCCAGGGAAATGGAGGGGGCTTATTACAACCACAGCCAGTGGAGGGGGCTACAACCACAGCCAGGGAAATGGAGGGGGCTTATTACAACCATAGCAGCAAATGGGGGAATTACAACCACAGCCAGGGAAATGGCTTATTACAACCATAGCCAGGGTAATGGAGGGGGCTTAGCAACCACTGGGTAATGTGGGGGCTTATTACAACAGCCAGGGTAATGTAAGTGAAATGGATGCTTGATTAAACAGGCAGGTTTAATGGATGTGTTGAGTAACACACAGTACGGTAGTGTTCCCAAATGGAGATGTGGCTTGAGGTAAACACAGCCAGTACGGTAGTGTTCCCACAGGAGATGTGTTGAGGTAACACACAGTACGGTAGTGTTCCCCAACCATAATGGAGATGTGTTGAGGTAACACACAGTACGGTAGTGTTCCCTAATGGAGATGTGTTGAGGTAACACACAGTACGGTAGTGTTCCCCTAATGGAGATGTGTTGAGGTAACACACAGTACGGTAGTGTTCCCCTAATGGAGATGTGTTGAGGTAACACACAGTACGGTAGTGTTCCCCTAATGGAGATGTGTTGAGGTAACACACAGTACGGTAGTGTTCCCCTAATGGAGATGTGTTGAGGTAACACACAGTACAGTAGTGTTCCCCTAATGGAGATGTGTTGAGGTAACACACAGTACAGTAGTGTTCCCCTAATGGAGATGTGTTGAGGTAACACACAGTACAGGTAGTGTTCCCCTAATGGAGACGTGTTGAGGTAACACACAGTACGGTAGTGTTCCCCTAATGGAGACGTGTTGAGGTAACACACAGTACGGTAGTGTTCCCCTAATGGAGACGTGTTGAGGTAACACACAGTACGGTAGTGTTCCCCTAATGGAGACGTGTTGAGGTAACACACAGTACGGTAGTGTTCCCCTAATGGAGACGTGTTGAGGTAACACACAGTACAGTAGTGTTCCCCTAATGGAGATGTGTTGAGGTAACACACAGTACAGTAGTGTTCCCCTAATGGAGATGTGTTGAGGTAACACACAGTACGGTAGTGTTCCCCTAATGGAGACGTGTTGAGGTAACACACAGTACAGTAGTGTTCCCCTAATGGAGATGTGTTGAGGTAACACACAGTACGGTCCCATTCCTCCACTGAACTCTTATTTCAGGTCAGCCTGCTGGAGGATGGGACATTTGTCCACCTTGACATTGTGACTACAGTAGTCAAACAGCTGCTTTAAACACTAGTTCCCAAGTTCAGCAGCCTGGAGAAACGTGGTCAGCTAGTAGTGGCTTGGCACAAGATGATTTGAACAGTTTTGATATACTGTACAGCCAGGTCTGTGTGTGTATAGGGCTCTGTGTGTGTATAGGGCTCTGTGTGTGTATAGGGCTCTGTGTGTGTATAGGGCTCTGTGTGTGTATAGGGCTCTGTGTGTGTGTATAGGGCTCTGTGTGTGTGTATAGGGCTCTGTGTGTGTGTATAGGGCTCTGTGTGTGTGTATAGGGCTCTGTGTGTGTGTATAGGGCTCTGTGTGTGTGTATAGGGCTCTGTGTGTGTGTATAGGGCTCTGTGTGTGTGTATAGGGCTCTGTGTGTGTGTATAGGGCTCTGTGTGTGTGTATAGGGCTCTGTGTGTGTGTATAGGGCTCTGTGTGTGTGTATAGGGCTCTGTGTGTGTGTATAGGGCTCTGTGTGTGTGTATAGGGCTCTGTGTGTGTGTATAGGGCTCTGTGTGTGTGTATAGGGCTCTGTGTGTGTGTATAGGGCTCTGTGTGTGTGTATAGGGCTCTGTGTGTGTGTATAGGGCTCTGGAGTGTGTGTCAGGGCTCTGTGTGTGTGTATAGGGCTCTGTGTGTGTGTATAGGGCTCTGTGTGTGTGTATAGGGCTCTGTGTGTGTATATAGGGCTCTGTGTGTGTATAGGGCTCTGTGTGTGTATAGGGCTCTGTGTGTGTATAGGGCTCTGTGTGTGTGTATAGGGCTCTGTGTGTGTGTATAGGGCTCTGTGTGTGTGTATGTGTGTGTGTATAGGGCTCTGTGTGTGTGTATAGGGCTCTGTGTGTGTATATAGGGCTCTGTGTGTGTATATAGGGCTCTGTGTGTGTGTATAGGGCTCTGTGTGTGTATAGGGCTCTGTGTGTGTATAGGGCTCTGTGTGTATATAGGGCTCTGTGTGTGTGTATAGGGCTCTGTGTGTGTGTATAGGGCTCTGGCTAACAATCTGAATTTGTACTTGACATTTTTCATTCCTTATTGTAGAGGGAAAGTTCCCAGAGTGCCTACAGTTGATCTTTGCTGTTATGATCTGTGGTGGATATTATCCTGTCTGAGGAGGCCATCTTCTCCCCTGCTGGCTTCCAGCTGCACTACAGTACATCCTGCCTATAGTTAGTCTCACTTGTCAGACTCATGGAGATCCTGCAGCTGTGGGAAGAGACCGGCCTGTAGTATAGAGAGATCCTGCAGCTGTGGGAAGAGACCGGCCTGTAGTATAGAGAGATCCTGCAGCTCTGGGAAGAGACCGGCCTGTAGTATAGAGAGATCCTGCAGCTCTGGGAAGAGACCGGCCTGTAGTATAGAGAGATCCTGCAGCTCTGGGAAGAGACCGGCCTGTAGTATGGAGAGATCCTGCAGCTCTGGGAAGAGACCGGCCTGTAGTATAGAGAGATCCTGCAGCTCTGGGAAGAGACCGGCCTGTAGTATAGAGATCCTGCAGCTCTGGGACTGCTTCGGAGACCAACCTGTAATCCAGTTGACAGTCCTTTAGCAGCTCTGGGAAGAGGGCCTGTGTATGCCAGATCCTGCAGCTCTGGGAAGAGACCGGCCTGTAGTATGAGAGGTCCTGCAGCTCTGGGAAGAGACCAGGCCTGGTAACATAGAGGACAATGAGTGTTCCAGTCCACTGCACTCTCCGGGCCAACAGTAATCCAGTTGACAGTCTGTTTAGGCAGCTGGGTGGGGTGGGGTGGGGGGCTGTGCTGCCATGCTGGCTACAGTATGGGGAGGTTGTGGGGGTTGAGGGCCCCATGTGACCACCGTCAGTGGCATGCCAGGCATGGTAACACAGAGTAGCTGGGGTCGCTTTCCTGCGACTGCCTCTCTTCTTCCCTCTCACTCTTTATTATTTCCCTCCCTTCTCTCTCTTCCCCCTCCCTCCCTTCTCTCTCTATGTCCCTCCCTTCTCTCTCTTCCTCCCTCCCTTCTCTCTCCTCCCCCTCCCTCCCTTCTCTCCTATGTCCCTCCCTTCTCTCTCTTCCTCCCTCCCTTCTCTCTCTTCCTCCCTCCCTTCTCTCTCTTGTCCCTCCCTTCTCTCTCTCCTCCCTCCCTCTCTCTCTTCTCCCTCCCTTCCTCCCTCCCTCTCCTATGTCCCTCCCTTCTCTCTCTTCCTCCCTCCCTTCTCTCTCTTCCCTTCTCTCTCCCCTCCCTTCTCTCTCTTCCTCCCTCCCTTCTCTCTCTTCCCCCTCCCTCCCTTCTATCTCTATGTCCCTCCCTTCTCTCTCTTCCTCCCTTCTCTCTCTTCCTCCCTTCTCTCTCTTTCCCCCCTCCCTCCCTTCTCTCCCTATGTCCCTCCCTTCTCTCTCTTCCCCCCCTCCCTCTCTTCCCTCCCTCCCTTCTATCTCTATGTCCCTCCCTCCCTTCTATCTCTATGTCCCTCCTCTTCGCCCTGCCCTTTCCTGGAGAAGCGGAACATGTAAGTCGAGGTGAGAGGACACGGAGTAGGGGGCAGAGGAGCCATGAGTGAGTACTGGGCACCGTGACTTTGGGTTGGATCTATGGGGTGGTTTGGGCTTGTTTGGTGTTTAAAACTACTGAGATTCCTCACTTTATTTGGACTTACATTTTAGTTTTCTACTTAATGTCTGATTTCTTGCCATTTCTATGGAATAGTAAGAATGATTTCTCCTCTGGAAATGATTCATGGTTGCTCAGCATGTTTTTGTGAAGGGGATGATTACACTATATAGCCTGGTTTTTAATGAGTACTAGGACAGTAGGTCACCAACTGATTTACATCATCTTACTGGTATAGATTGTGAAAATACATCGAATTCAAGTACACACATTATTGTTCAGTCATTTGTTTCAGTCATCTCTTGGGTAAACATGATGGGGTTGGATATGAAGACTAGTAACGTGAACTAGACTAGAGTTAGACACCCTTTGTAGTACTGCCCCCATGTCTGTCTCTCTAGCACCCTGTCTGTCTGTTTGTCACCATGAGGTCTAGTTTTCTGTGTAGCTGGATGTCGGTTCTGCCTGTATTGGCCCTGTGCTACAGTAGTGTACTGTCGCCTGGGGATTTGAAGTGAAAGCCAGAGAGGTAGAGGGGACAGGAAGGACAGTGGGCCAGCGGGTGCAGAGCAGAGTGCCAGGGCCTTACAGATCTGACTATAAATACAGTCCAGGAATAATCAACAGCAAATGGTCTAGCTAGTAGCTGTCAGCACTCAGGGGCTCTCTGCAACCTTCATACAACATTTATACAACATCCCTTCATTCCAGCTGTTGCATGGCGACAGAGAAGGCATGACACAGGTGTTGTCATACTGTATCAGTGAATATGATGTTGTGATGGATAGTAGAGACTGTTTAATGCCTGTGAATATACAGTATGTCTGGCTGCCCTTATCCAATTCATGTGACACTTCCAGCCATTGTTGTTATTTTGGTTTGCATGTCCTGGCTGTTGTTGTTCAGGAGCTTTTTATAGCTCTGAGTATAGTTGGTCGTCCCAGTTACACTTCGGAGATCTGAGCTGAATATGAAGAAGAGGCCTATAATCGGCTCTATTTAACAGAAATATGGGATTTAAGGAGTTAACTATGAATTTGTATGTTTTTACTACTTTTGATGGAAATGGACCATAACAGTAGTGTGTCCCCAACGTGTTGTTGTCTGTGTGTGACTGTCTGTGGCAGACTCCCCTGTTGTAGTCTGTGTGTGACTCTGTGGCAGACTCCCCTGCTGTAGTCTGTGTGTGACTCTGTGGCAGACTCCCCTGCTGTAGTCTGTGTGTGACTCTGTGGCAGACTCCCCTGCTGTAGTCTGTGTGTGACTCTGTGGCAGACTCCCCTGCTGTAGTCTGTGTGTGACTCTGTGGCAGACTCCCCTGCTGTAGTCTGTGTGTGACTCTCTGTGGCAGACTCCCCTGCTGTAGTCTGTGTGTGACTCTGTGGCAGACTCCCCTGCTGTAGTTTGTGTGTGACTCTCTGTGGCAGACTCCCCTGCTGTAGTCTGTGTGTGACTCTGTGGCAGACTCCCCTGCTGTAGTCTGTGTGTGACTCTGTGGCAGACTCCCCTGCTGTAGTCTGTGTGTGACTCTGTGGCAGACTCCCTGCTGTAGTCTGTGTGTGACTCTGTGGCAGACTCCCCTGCTGTAGTCTGTGTGTGACTCTGTGGCAGACTCCCCTGCTGTAGTCTGTGTGTGACTGTCTGTGGCAGACTCCCCTGCTGTAGTCTGTGTGTGACTCTGTGGCAGACTCCCCTGCTGTAGTCTGTGTGTGACTCTGTGGCAGACTCCCCTGCTGTAGTCTGTGTGTGACTCTGTGGCAGACTCCCCTGCTGTAGTCTGTGTGTGACTCTGTGGCAGACTCCCCTGCTGTAGTCTGTGTGTGACTCTGTGGCAGACTCCCCTGCTGTAGTCTGTGTGTGACTCTGTGGCAGACTCCCCTGCTGTAGTCTGTGTGTGACTCTGTGGCAGACTCCCCTGCTGTAGTCTGCTAATGCTGCTAGGTGTTGCTGGAGACAGCCAGTAGCATAGTGTCAGTCAGTTTAGCCTCTCAGCAACCTGCCAGCCCGTTCTGTCTGGATTAAGGCCTGGCTGTCTGGGACACCATTGTCTGATGGAGCTTCGCCACCACAGATATGCAGGCCTTATGAACGCAGCTGTTGAACAAATGGATTGGAAACACGCCTGCTCACATAAACTGAGACGTTCCATATTCCCAACTCAGTCACTTCTTAGTGTGTGTGATTCTGGTGAAGTTATCTAGGAGTTTTACAGTGATGAGCTGTAACAGTCTTTGTATGGGAGTCTGATGGACATCTGGATCTGCTGAGGGAAGGAGTAAATCCCATGGCAGGAAGTGCTGGTAAGATGACTTCACTATGTTCCAGTGAAGCACAGAGTTTACTGTCGCAAACTAGTATCTCAAAGGAGAGCTTCTTCCCAGTTCCCAAGCCAATATGTTCCCCAGTCTGTGGGTTTATGCAGATTCTCCTTGTTTATATAGTATACTGTATGCCCTCTTCATAAAGCAGCTCCAGGATCTGTTATTCTGTAAATCACTGTCATATCTTGTTGTTCTGTAGCACTGTTGTGATACATAGACATCAGCAGGATTGTAGTTCCTCAATGTGCCACAAGATGTCCTCCTACGCTGCTTTCAGTAGCTCTTGCTGTACTCCCTTTATGTAAACAGACTGCTACGAAGATTCTGATGTGTAAACAAGATACAATGACACATCATCACGTATGACCATAGTTCAGAGGTCGTTGTGTTTGATTATGGTTTAGAAAAGCAGATTGTTCAGAGGGATAGCCTACTGAGGAGCTAAAATGTTTTGTTTGAAAGGTATGTGTATGTCTTGAGCAAGACTGTTGTCGTCGTTCTCACTAGATCAGGGATCATTAACTAGATTCAGCCGCTGAACCATTTTTTTGGTTCAGAACATAATTACAAATCATCTGTAGACTACAAATTGACCACAAGAAGCCCAAACAGATACAACATTTCACTAAAACAATATCATTTCAAACCTTGCTTACATTTGTATACCATCACATACAGAGTGTGCAAAACATTAAGAACACCTCCCCAATATTGGTTTGGCCACAGGCCACCAGTTGGGGAACCCTGCTCTAGATGAAGTTTAAACATAAACAGCCATTGTTCTGGTGTTTTTCAACCAGGCACCTGTTTACATAACCTCCTGCTACTGTAGCGGGCTAAAACTAACCTCTAGTCTCTTCCTCTCCACTTCTCTTCCTTCTTCTTCCTCTCCCTCTCCTCCCCTCATACCATCTCCTCTCCTCCTCCTCCCCTCTCCCTCTCCTCCCCTCATACCATCTCCTCTCCTCCTCCCCTGTCCTCCTCCTTTCCTCCTCCCCTCATACCATCTCCTCTCCCTCCTCCCCTGTCCTCCTCCTTTCCTCTCCTCCTCCCCTGTCCTCCTCCTCCCCTGTCCTCCTCCTCCCCTGTCCTCCTCCTGTCCTCCTCCTCCCCTCTCCTCCTCCTCCCCTCCACACCGTCTCCTATCTCCTCTCCCTCCCACCCCTTCCCTCTCCTCCTCCTCCCCTGTCCTCCTCCTTTCCTCCTCCTCTCCTCCCCTCATACCATCTCCTCTCCTCCTCCCCTGTCCTCCTCCTTTCCTCCTCCCCTCATACCATCTCCTCTCCCTCCCCACCCCTTCCCTCTCCTCCTCCTCCCCTGTCCTCCTCCTTTCCTCTCCTCCTCCCCTGTCCTCCTCTTTTCCTCCCCTCCTCCCTGTCCCCTCCCCTCCTCCTCCCCTGTCCTCCCCCTCCCCTCTCCTCCCCCCTCTCCTCCTCCCCTCCCCTCCTCCCCTCCTCCTCCTCCTCCCCTCCTCCTCCTCCCCTCCTCCACACCGTCTCCTATCTCCTCTCCCTCCCCACCCCTTCCCTGTCCTCCTCCTCCCCTCTCTTCCTCCCCTGTCCTCCTCCTCCCCCTCCCTCTTCCTCCCCTGTCCTCCTCCTCCCCTCTCCTCCTCCCCTGTCCTCCTCCTTCCCTCTCCTCCTCCCCTGTCCTCCTCCTCCCCTCCACACCGTCTCCTATCTTCTCCCCACCCCTTCCCTCTCCTCCTCCTCCCCTGTCCTCCTCCTCCCCTCCACACCGTCTCCTATCTCCTCCCCACCCCTTCCCTCTCCTCCTCTTCCCCTCTCCTCCTCCTACAGATGTGTGTAACAGTACTGATCTTCCAGAGGTGGAGATCATCAGTCTGCTGGAGGAGCAGTTGCCCCACTACAAGCTGCGAGCAGACACCATCTACGGGTATGACCACGATGACTGGCTCCACACCCCTCTCCTCTCCCCCGACACCAACCTGGACCTCAACGTGGAGCAGATTGAGGAGACTCTGAAGTATTTCCGTAAGCGCAGCGTTTGTATTTTTAAGCTGATTCAGACAAGGGGGCGAAGACTTCCACAATCCCTCTGCTGGTTACTTCTCTTTCTATTCTCCCTTTTATGTGATCTGTTCTACACTGCTACACATTTCATATTCAACTGGTTCATCGCTTTAACCTTGACATTAATACTTGGATTGAGCTCATATTACAGTGTATTTTTGGAAATGGTGCCGTTTAGAGCCGATATCAAGGATTTAAAATGAGGGTGATGTGGGTAGAAGACTAACAGCGGAGATTCTGGTGCTGTAATGAGACTGAGGAAGTCTGAGATAAATACAGGCAGACAGAGCGATACAAACACAGAGAGACAGACAGAGGTTGAGACAAAGGGAATGAAAGGTAGAGACAGTCCTTTTAATATGGTCATGAGCCCATATGGGTCAGCGACAGACAGCTGGGCCCGGTTCACACAGCAAACATACCCGCTGAGCCGTGGGTGAAGCGCCACGTGCCAGTCTGCTCGGCTGCTGGTCCTATCAGCTCAGTGGGAGACGTCTGTCCTAACGTCTGTCTGTGTCTCAACCAAACATGAGGCTGGACAGACACAAGGCCGTGTGCGTGTGATAACTCTGGCTTCTTGTTTTTTTCTATCTTTATTTAACCAGGCAAGTCAGGTAAGAACAAATAGTTATTTACAATTACGGCCTACCCCGGCCAAACCCTCCCCTAACCCGGACGACGCTGGGCCAATTGTGCGGTGGTTGTGATACAGCCTGGGATTGAACCCGGGTCTGTAGTGACTCCTCTAGCACTGCGATACCAGTGCCTTAGACCCCTCTGCCACTCAGGATCTGATCTGATCACATTCTGATCTGTCCTTGTGTATGACCTTTATGTCAACTGGTTATCAGCAGCCTTCACGACGCCAGGACAGCGGAGTCAATCACCACCTTCCGGAGACACCTGAAACCCCACCTCTTTAAGGAATACCTAGGATAGGTTAAGTAATCCCTCTCACCCCACCCCCCCTAAGTTTTAGATGCACTATTGTTAAGTGACTGTCCCACTGGATGTCATAAGGTGATTGCACCAATTTGTAAGTCGCTCTGGATAAGAGCGTCTGCTAAATGACTTAAAATGTAGGTCATACTGTAGTCAGGAAGTTTAACAGCATCAATCAGCAGGTATGTGTTGATAAGTATTCTGTTGTGAATGTAGGTCATACTGTAGAGCTCAGGAAGTTTAACAGCATCAATCAGCAGGTATGTGTTGATACAGTATCTGTACTGTTGTGAATGTAGGTCATACTGTAGAGCTCAGGAAGTTTAACAGCATCAATCAGCAGGTATGTGTTGATACAGTATCTGTTGTGAATGTAGGTCATACTGTAGAGCTCAGGAAGTTTAACAGCATCAATCAGCAGGTATGTGTTGATACAGTATCTGTTGTGAATGTAGGTCATACTGTAGAGCTCAGGAAGTTTAACAGCATCAATCAGCAGGTATGTGTTGATACAGTATCTGTACTGTTGTGAATGTAGGTCATACTGTAGAGCTCAGGAAGTTTAACAGCATCAATCAGCAGGTATGTGTTGATACAGTATCTGTTGTGAATGTAGGTCATACTGTAGAGCTCAGGAAGTTTAACAGCATCAATCAGCAGGTATGTGTTGATACAGTATCTGTACTGTTGTGAATGTAGGTCATACTGTAGAGCTCAGGAAGTTTAACAGCATCAATCAGCAGATATGTGTTGGTGTTGATACAGTATCTGTACTGTTGTGAATGTAGGTCATACTGTAGAGCTCAGGAAGTTTAACAGCATCAATCAGCAGGTATGTGTTGATACAGTATCTGTTCTGCTGTGAATGTAGGTCATACTGTAGAGCTCAGGAAGTTTAACAGCATCAATCAGCAGATATGTGTTGATACAGTATCTGTACTGTTGTGAATGTAGGTCATACTGTAGAGCTCAGGAAGTTTAACAGCATCAATCAGCAGATATGTGTTGATACAGTATCTGTTGTGAATGTAGGTCATACTGTAGAGCTCAGGAAGTTTAACAGCATCAATCAGCAGGTATGTGTTGATACAGTATCTGTTGTGAATGTAGGTCATACTGTAGAGCTCAGGAAGTTTAACAGCATCAATCAGCAGGTATGTGTTGATACAGTATCTGTACTGTTGTGAATGTAGGTCATACTGTAGAGCTCAGGAAGTTTAACAGCATCAATCAGCAGGTATGTGTTGATACAGTATCTGTACTGTTGTGAATGTAGGTCATACTGTAGAGCTCAGGAAGTTTAACAGCATCAATCAGCAGGTATGTGTTGATACAGTATCTGTTGTGAATGTAGGTCATACTGTAGAGCTCAGGAAGTTTAACAGCATCAATCAGCAGGTATGTGTTGATACAGTATCTGTTGTGAATGTAGGTCATACTGTAGAGCTCAGGAAGTTTAACAGCATCAATCAGCAGGTATGTGTTGATACAGTATCTGTTGTGAATGTAGGTCATACTGTAGAGCTCAGGAAGTTTAACAGCATCAATCAGCAGGTATGTGTTGATACAGTATCTGTACTGTTGTCTGAAAGACGGCACTGTAGGATGCTTTAATAACAGATGCTGTGGTACTTTAATACTCTGATTCCATTGTCGCAGATGTAGAACTACAATGACAGTCCTGCAGCGTTGGTTCAAATAGTTACTGATACTGACGTGAGGATAGACTCCAGTGTTCTCACAAGACAAGACTTTGTTCCCAAACTGATATTCTTTTATAGATGGTTTTAGATATTGTACTCCTTGATTAAATTCACAACTAGGCTGTAGAGATGTATATCACCAATCTGGTTTTGTCAATTCCGTTCTTGTCACTTGTCTTGTCATTTCCCGTCTTGTCACCTGTGATTGTGATGTCACAAGGAGGATAGGCAGCAGGGTGGTTCATTGGTCTTCTGGCTAGTCAGCTGATCCCTGATAGGCCACTCCTACTCTGATGCATCTTCTACCACGAACACATTACACTCCATATGATGCAATACTGATGGCATTATACACCGTTGAATCAGTCAGCAGGCAGGTTGATGCAGTGTTTCTATAGTCGCTGAAATAATCATCCTCATTGGTTGATTAATGGCTGTCTATTAAATGACATCTGACCTTTTGATTGTCTGACTGTCAAGTGGTGTTAGAATTAGTCAGTGTGCCCTTTATCAAAGGGACATGCTATTAAAGAAGTAGAAGCATCTGATGTTATCCTGCTGTAAATCAGTGTGGGGGAGAGAACTATATTCCCCACTATAAACCTATTGAATGATTTCTTAATATCATTCAGCAGGGTGAACTCCCTGCCCTGTAGTAGAGGTGTTGTACCAGACCAGGCAGATATGAACAGAGAGCTGGTCACCGAGGCAGCAGCAGTAGCAACACTAGCCTGCATTCAGATGCTACTCAGTGCTGGAGTAGGGAGCCTGTCTCCATGGCAACCTCACAGAAGGATGTACTGTTGGGAGAAGGGGAGGGTGGGCCAAGGAGAGAGGAGGGACAAAAGCAGGCTGCTAGGAGGAGCATGCCTCTGACATTTCCCTTCCTCATTGGCTCGTGGCCCTCCCCAGGCCCCTCCCCCATATGTGATACAACCTTGACTCACCACCAGGCAGCAACACATCCCTGCTGCATAACTGTGTTTTGGGCTGCGTTGCTTTTTGGGAAATATCTCTCTCTCTTTCCTCTTCTCCATCCCATCCTTCCGCTCTGGTACCAGTGATAAAATGTGCTGTTCCACGTGGTCTCCTCATCATGGTAAACTCCTAGAGAACTCAGAGTATGTAATGAAAGGATGGGCAGGTGTTCTCGTGACCTCCGCAGCAGGACAGGAGAAGATGGTGGTGCTCCTCTCAGCTGAAGGGGACTGAGTATGCAGAAATTTGTGGAGGCGGATTACTATGAGCTAGACTGGTACTATGAGGAATGCACAGATGGTAAGCCTGATGGGGACGGTTATCCATCTAGCTGTTATCTAACTGTGTTGTTAATGGGGCTATATGTGGGAAAGGGGAGGGGGGGGCAGGGAGGAGGGCTAGAGGGGATGATTTTGCTGGTAGGGTGGTTATATACTATTGACTGTATAAATCTGCCAGTCTCTCTCTTCGCTCCAGTATGTATTGCGTCATTCACATGATGCTGGAACTACTGAGCCAGGGGCTGCTGTGTTGCTTCACTTTGCTCTGGTCCGTCTGATAACAGGTGCATTTAACTAAGTTTACCTCAGCCAAGGAGGCCATGGCTTTAGGACGAGGCTGTAGCTAATTCTCTTACTATCATTTTGTTGTGTTGGATGTGATATCAGCTTCTGTTGATTGTAACCAGGGTAAATTAGGAGCAACAAACTGTGGCACCACAAAACAAGGCTGCTATGTAAATGTAGCAACGAAGGGGAATGACAAGGTGGTTTTTCATAGAGCGCACTGACTACCCATGGAGCTTTAGTATTGCCCTGCCATTGTGTGTGTATGTGACTGGGAGTAAAGGGATGTATAGCAGTCCTATAGATCTGTACAGTCAGACTAACAGTCCTATAGATCTGTACAGTCAGACCAACAGTCCTATAGATCTGTACAGTCAGACCAACAGTCCTATAGATCTGTACAGTCAGACCAACAGTCCTATAGATCTGTACAGTCAGACCAACAGTCCTATAGATCTGTACAGTCAGACCAACAGTCCTATAGATCTGTACAGTCAGACCAACAGTCCTATAGATCTGTACAGTCAGACCAACAGTCCTATAGATCTGTACAGTCAGACCAACAGTCCTATAGATCTGTACAGTCAGACCAACAGTCCTATAGATCTGTACAGTCGGACCAACAGTCCTATAGATCTGTACAGTCGGACCAACAGTCCTATAGATCTGTACAGTCGGACCAACAGTCCTATAGATCTGTACAGTCGGACCAACAGTCCTATAGATCTGTACAGTCGGACCAACAGTCCTATAGATCTGTACAGTCGGGCCAACAGTCCTATAGATCTGAGTCCTGTACAGTAGCAGCACATAGCATCACACAGCAATATAATATGGAAATGTTTTACAGCAGCTTCACCAAGCAGACTACAGCTATCCCTGTATCCCCTGATTCTTTAATGAGCCATCCAACGTGATCAGGGGCTCTATATACAGAACAGCGGCCTATACCCTTGGCTGAAGATGTTTCCATAGATGATGGTCATATATAATGACAAGAGGCCTGTTCTGTTGGATAAGACCTCTTTGGTAATGCTGTTTATATATGATGTTATATATGATGTTTGAGGACTCATTCACTACAGTAGATTGTATAGCGAGGGCCTCTTGACATTTTAATGTCCACCTCCCCTACTACCGGTCTACTCCAACAGTTAGGACAAGTCTAAATGACATGGTTTTATATTCACATGGTTGATAAACACTCTGCAGTGCTGTACTGTGGATATCTCTTTCCAACTATCCACACGTCTCCAGAGATCTCATCCAACAACATGATTGGACAGTCAGCCAGGAATGGCCTAGCCACTAGCCTGGTCCCAGAGACTTTGTGTAGCCAACCTTCCTGTCGTTCATTATCACGCCAAACCACCGCTAGCAGAGCTGACGGGGGCTCATAATGAAGCAGACAGTACATGGAAGGTTTGGAGGGGAGGCTGTGCTGTGGAGACTGGGGCTCATAATGAAGCAGACAGTACATGGAAGGTTTGGAGGGGAGGCTGTGCTGTGGAGACTGGGGCTCATAATGAAGCAGACAGTACATGGAAGGTTTGGAGGGGAGGATGTGCTGTGGAGACTGGGGCTCATAATGAAGCAGACAGTACATGGAAGGTTTGGGGCTCATAATGAAGCAGACAGTACATGGAAGGTTTGGAGGGGAGGATGTGCTGTGGAGACTGTGCTGTGGAGACTGGGGCTCATAATGAAGCAGACAGTACATGGAAGGTTTGGAGGGGAGGATGTGCTGTGGAGACTGGGGCTCATAATGAAGCAGACAGTACATGGAAGGTTTGGAGGGGAGGATGTGCTGTGGAGACTGGGGCTCATAATGAAGCAGACAGTACATGGAAGGTTTGGAGGGGAGGCATGGGAGAGGGGCTTTGGAGGGAAGGTTTGGAGGGGAGGATGTGCTGTGGAGACTGGGGCTCATAATGAAGCAGACAGTACAGGAAGGTTTGGAGGACTGTGGAGACTACATGGAAGGTTTGGAGGGGAGGATGTGCTGTGGAGACTGGGGCTCAGGTTTGGAGGGGAGGATGTGCTGTGGAGACTGGGGCTCATAATGAAGCAGACAGTACATGGAAGGTTTGGAGGGGAGGCTGTGCTGTGGAGACTGGGGCTCATAATGAAGCAGACTGGCTGTGGAGACTGGGGCTCATAATGAAGCAGACAGTACATGGAAGGTTTGGAGGAGGCTGTGCTGTGGAGACTGGGGCTCATAATGAAGCAGACAGTACATGGAAGGTTTGGAGGGCTCATAATGAAGAGGCTGTGCTGTGGAGACTGGCGGCTCAGTGGGCTAATGCCAGACCATCTCCAGGGCTCCAGAAGGCCAGGGACAGCCTGGCCAGGCTCAGAGCTGCCTGGATGGGCCTAGCTCCATGATCACATGGCTGGGAGTCTGGCAGGGACACAGCCCTGGGTGATGCTCAGAATATTGATCACTTCAGCAGTGAGGAGGGCATGGACCATGTATGTACATCTCCCCACTGGAGCAGGGAGGGAAGGCTGCCAGCCAAACTCTGCCAGCCTCCCCTCTTCCTACAGTACCCCTCTCCTCCTCCCTCTCCGCTACCCCCCTCCATCTCCATCCTGCTCACAAAGCACAGGGCCTACAGTTCTATTGGCCTGGGAGGGGGAGTTGGAAGGAGGTGAGAGGGGCTGTCCTCCTCCCTCTCCGCTACCCCCCTCCATCTCCACTCTGCTCACAAAGCCCAGGGCCTACAGTTCTATTGGCCTGGGAGGGGGAGTTTGAGGGAGGTGAGAGGGGCTCTCCTCCTCCCTCTCTGCTACTCCCCTCCATCTCCACCCTGCTCACAAAGCCCAGGGCCTACAGTTCTATTGGCCTGGTAGGGGGGAGTTGGAGGGAGGTGAGAGGGGCTCTCCTCCTCCAGTCTCTCCATGCTGGGAACTTTTATCAGTGCACACATAAAGGGCCTCTGAGGCAGACAGGGAGGCTGAGGTGGGGGTTGTTTTGGGGGGTTAGCCACAAGCTATTGTGGATACTGTATTGTTTCAATAGGAATGTGTGGTTGCATTCAGTATGCCCACACTAAATCAAATCAAATCAAATCAAAGTACTGCCAAGGATATTGAGCCCTTCGTACATCAGCTGATATCCAGAAGTTAAATGAGATGAATGAAAATGATTTGGACATGGGATAATTGAAGGAAACATGTTTAATTGGAGAGATATGTGAAATATGTGGTGATGGTGTTCTAGGTTCTATGTTTGGGATCATGGTTGTTTTTTGTCAACCGTTTTTATCAGCCGTTATGGGAATAATAATGTTTTGATCAGCCGTTATGGGAATAGGTGGACAATGGAGTTTTTATCAGGGACGTTATGGGAATAACAATGTTTTGATCAGCCGTTATGGGAATAACAATGTTTTATCAGCCGTTATGGGCACAACAATGTTTTATCAGCCGTTATGGGAATAACAATGTTTTATCAGCCGTTATGGGCACAACAATGCTTTTATCAGCCGTTATGGGAATAACAATGTTTTATCAGCCGTTATGGGCACAACAATGTTTTTATCAGCCGTTATGGGCACAACAATGCTTTTATCAGCCATTATGGGAATAACAATGTTTTTATCAGCCGTTATGGGAATAACAATGTTTAATCAGCCGTTATGGGAATAACAATGTTTTGATCAGCCGTTATGGGAATAACAATGTTTTGATCAGCCGTTATGGGAATAACAATGTTTTATCAGCCGTTATGGGAATAACAATGTTTTATCAGCCGTTATGGGAATAACAATGTTTTGATCAGCCGTTATGGGCACAACAATGCTTTTATCAGCCGTTATGGGAATAACAATGCTTTTATCAGCCGTTATGGGAATAACAATGCGTTTATCAGCCGTTATGGGAATAACAATGTTTTTATCAGCCGTTATGGGAATAACAATGTTTTTATCAGCCGTTATGGGAATAACAATGTTTTGATCAGCCGTTATGGGAATAACAATGTTTTGATCAGCCGTTATGGGAATAACAATGTTTTATCAGCCGTTATGGGAATAACAATGTTTTGATCAGCCGTTATGGGAATAACAATGTTTTGATCAGCCGTTATGGGAATAACAATGTTTTATCAGCCGTTATGGGAATAACAATGTTTTATCAGCCGTTATGGGAATAACAATGTTTTATCAGTCGTTATGGGAATAACAATGTTTTATCAGCCGTTATGGGAATAACAATGTTTTTATCAGCCGTTATGGGAATAACAATGTTTTGATCAGCCGTTATGGGAATAACAATGTGTTTATCAGCCGTTATGGGAATAACAATGTTTTTATCAGCCGTTATGGGAATAACAATGTTTTGATCAGCCGTTATGGGAATAACAATGTTTTATTAGCCGTTATGGGAATAACAATGTTTTATTAGCCGTTATGGGAATAACAATGTTTTATTAGCCGTTATGGGAATAACAATGTGTTTATCAGCCGTTATGGGAATAACAATGTGTTTATCAGCCGTTATGGGAATAACCATGTTTTTATCAGCCGTTATGGGAATAACCATGTTTTTGTCACAAGTTAACTGGCTTTCACATCCGTAATAGTTTGTCGAGCCGTTTACATGTGTCACTGGAAGGTTGATGATTAGTTTACTGTTGCATTGCTCTCAATGTGACTAGTTTCATAAAGCCAGTGTGTGTCGATTGATTAGAATTGTGGCCGTATTATTTGTGGTCTGTTACCTTATATGAACTGTTGCATTTATATTTATGTTCAGTATACACTGTTCTTCCTGTATGCTATTTCATCAAGCTCTGTATTTCCTAATGGTTCCTGCTCTGTTTATTTGGCTCGCAGTATGTAGCTTCTGCTTTGAATAAGTAGGCATCTGCAAATTGAGTCACCTGTGGATTTGACTGTGGTGAGGCAGGCTGGGGCCCCACCCTGACAACAGGTGTATGTGTCTTATGGTGTGCTCCGCCTTGCACTGTTTCCATGGAGAGTCTGGTGGAACATACCATTTCAACGCTTGAAAAGGGGGGTGAGCAAATAGACACATTTAGACTTGATAGGGATAAAACTATAACTTATTATATGGTTATATTAGTCCTTGTCAGATAGCTGACATTTTGAATTAACTCCATGCTCTAATCTAAACATTCAAAGTCCTGTCAGTCTGAGAATAGTTCAGTGCCACTCCCCTGCTCTGGTTCCACAGTGGGCTGTCTTCTAGTCATGGACAATAGAGGGAGAGAGAGCAGGAGGAGGGAGTGTCTGTGACTGGGTGACAGACGTGCCTTGCTGTCCTCACACAAACACACACACACTGACTTAGACACACACAATCTCTCGCTGACTGAAACGGACTGTCACACACACACACACACACTTAGACATGGCTTTGGACTTGAGACAGCTGGCCTCTGCTGGGCCCCACTAGCCTAGTGTTGGTGTTAGCATGTCACTGCTCTGTCACAGCACCCCAGAGGACAGCTTGGAGTATGTCTGTTCACCTGACCACTGTGATGGAGAGGAGGAGGAGGAGGAGGAGGGGAGGAGGATGAAGAGCAGCATACTCTGCAAGAAGGTATACTAACTGGAGTTATGGGAGCTTTGCTGGTCCTCTCATTCACATAGTGGTTTTGAACCACATTGTTAGACTGCTGTGTCTCTCCTGCTCCCTGTGTGTGTCTCTCCTGCTCCCTGTGTGTGTCTCTCCTGCTCCCTGTGTGTGTGGCTCCTGCTCCCTGTGTGTGTGGCTCCTGCTCCCTGTGTGTGTCTCTCCTGCTCCCTGTGTGTGTCTCTCCTGCTCCCTGTGTGTGTCTCTCCTGCTCCCTGTGTGTGTCTCTCCTGCTCCCTGTGTGTGTCTCTCCTGCTCCCTGTGTGTGTCTCTCCTGCTCCCTGTGTGTGTCTCTCCTGCTCCCTGTGTGTGTCTCTCCTGCTCCCTGTGTGTGTCTCTCCTGCTCCCTGTGTGTGTCTCTCCTGCTCCCTGTGTGTGTCTCTCCTGCTCCCTGTGTGTGTGGCTCCTGCTCCCTGTGTGTGTGGCTCCTGCTCCCTGTGTGTGTGGCTCCTGCTCCCTGTGTGTGTGGCTCCTGCTCCCTGTGTGTGTCTCTCCTGCTCCCTGTGTGTGTCTCTGTGTGTGTGGCTCTGCTCCCTGTGTGTGGCTCTCTGCTCCCTGTGTGTGTGCTCTTGCTCCTGCTGTGTGTGGCTCTCCTGCTCCCTGTGTGTGTGCTCTCCTGTGTGTGGCTCTCCCTGTGTGTGTGCTCCTGCTCCCTGTGTGTGTCTCTCCTGCTCCCTGTGTGTGTGGCTCCTGCTCCCTGTGTGTGTGGCTCCTGCTCCCTGTGTGTGTGGCTCCTGCTCCCTGTGTGTGTGGCTCCCTGCTCCCTGTGTGTGTGGCTCCTGCTCCCTGTGTGTGTCCCTGCTCCCTGTGTGTGGCTCTCCTGCTCCCTGTGTGTGCTCCTGTGTGTCTCTCCTGCTCCCTGTGTGTGTCTCTCCTGCTCCCTGTGTGTGTCTCTCCTGCTCCCTGTTGTGTCTCTCCTGCTCCCTGTGTGTCTCCTGCTCCCTGTGTGTGTCTCTTGCTCCCTGGAGTGTCATCCTGCTCCCTGTGTGTATTATCCTGCTCCCAGTGTGTGTCTTTCCTGCTCCCTGTGTGTGTCGTCCTGCTCCCTGTGTAAACATGTCTCTCCTGCTCCCTGTGTGTGGCTCCCTGCTCTGTGTATCCAGCTCCCTGTGTGTGGCAGCTCCCTGTGTGTGGCTCCCCTGCTCCCTGTGTGTGGCTCTCCTGCTCCCTGTGTGTGGCTCCCCTGCTCCCTGTGTGTGGCTCTCCTGCTCCCTGTGTGTGGCTCTCCTGCTCCCTGTGTGGGCTCTCCTGCTCCCTGTGTGTGGCTCTCCTGCTCCCTGTGTGTGGCTCCCTGCTCCCTGTGTGTGTCTCTCCTGTAACTGTGTGTGTCTCTGTCTCTACTACACTGATTGGTTTTAAATATTTGTCAAAGATTTTCAGGGCTGGAGGTCCCAGGATAACCAGTGAGTACTTTTAGTATGTTGTTTGTATTCAGCTGAAGCTCCCTCTGTACCCTACCCAGTAATAGTATCTGTCTCCTATACCCTAGGCAGGTCATCAGTAACTATCAACAGCAGCAGGTCATGTCTGATAGTATCACCCTACCCAGTGAACTATAGCAGCTGTCTCCTTGGTGTTCTTTAAAATGAGCAGTATCACGGTGGGAGTAACAGATAGAAGCTGTCTCCTATACCCTACCCAGTAACTATAGCAGCTGTCTCCTATACCCTACCCAGTAACCATAGCAGCTGTCTCCTATACCCTACCCAGTAACTATAGCAGCTGTCTCCTATACCCTACCCAGTAACTATAGCAGCTGTCTCCTATACCCTACCCAGTAACCATAGCAGCTGTCTCCTATACCCTACCCAGTAACTATAGCAGCTGTCTCCTATACCCTACCCAGTAACTATAGCAGCTGTCTCCTATACCCTACCCAGTAACTATAGCAGCTGTCTCCTATACCCTACCCAGTAACTATAGCAGCTGTCTCCTATACCCTACCCAGTAACTATAGCAGCTGTCTCCTATACCCTACCCAGTAACATAGCAGCTGTCTCCTATACCCTACCCAGTAACTATAGCAGCTGTCTCCTATACCCTACCCAGTAACTATAGCAGCTGTCTCCTATACCCTACCCAGTAACTATAGCAGCTGTCTCCTATACCCTACCCAGTAACTATAGCAGCTGTCTCCTATACCCTACCCAGTAACTATAGCAGCTGTCTCCTATACCCTACCCAGTAACTATAGCAGCTGTCTCCTATACCCTACCCAGTAACTATAGCAGCTGTCTCCTATACCCTACCCAGTAACTATAGCAGCTGTCTCCTATACCCTACCCAGTAACTATAGCAGCTGTCTCCTACACCCTACCCAGTAACTATAGCAGCTGTCTCCTATGCCCTACCCAGTAACTATAGCAGCTGTCTCCTATGCCCTACCCAGTAACTATAGCAGCTGTCTCCTATACCCTACCCAGTAACTATAGCAGCTGTCTCCTATACCCTACCCAGTAACTATAGCAGCTGTCTCCTATACCCTACCCAGTAACTATAGCAGCTGTCTCCTATACCCTACCCAGTAACTATAGCAGCTGTCTCCTATACCCTACCCAGTAACTATAGCAGCTGTCTCCTATACCCTACCCAGTAACTATAGCAGCTGTCTCCTATACCCTACCCAGTAACTATAGCAGCTGTCTCCTATACCCTACCCAGTAACTATAGCAGCTGTCTCCTATACCCTACCCAGTAACTATAGCAGCTGTCTCCTATACCCTACCCAGTAACTATAGCAGCTGTCTCCTATACCCTACCCAGTAACTATAGCAGCTGTCTCCTATACCCTACCCAGTAACTATAGCAGCTGTCTCCTATACCCTACCCAGTAACTATAGCAGCTGTCTCCTATACCCTACCCAGTAACTATAGCAGCTGTCTCCTATACCCTACCCAGTAACTATAGCAGCTGTCACCTATACCCTACCCAGTAACTATAGCAGCTGTCTCCTATACCCTACCCAGTAACTATAGCAGCTGTCTCCTATACCCTACCCAGTAACTATAGCAGCTGTCTCCTATACCCTACCCAGTAACGATAGCAGCTGTCTCCTATACCCTACCCAGTAACTATACCAGCTGTCTCCTATACCCTACCCAGTAACGATAGCAGCTGTCTCCTATACCCTACCCAGTAACGATAGCAGCTGTCTCCTATACCCTACCCAGTAACGATAGCAGCTGTCTCCTATACCCTACCCAGTAACGATACCAGCTGTCTCCTATACCCTACCCAGTAACTATACCAGCTGTCTCCTATACCCTACCCAGTAACGATAGCAGCTGTCTCCTATACCCTACCCAGTAACTATAGCAGCTGTCTCCTATACCCTACCCAGTAACTATAGCAGCTGTCTCCTATACCCTACCCAGTAACATGTGGCCGTGGTGCGTGCTGATGTGTGGCGTGCCGCTAGATGTTTGTCTATTCTATCACATTCCAGATCTATACTATGTGTGTGCTGTTGATTAGTCTCTGGTTGTCTCCATGGTTGAGGTCCACCTCAAAATGTTGACACCACACCCTGGTTATTTGTTCTTTTGTTGTGCCCATTAGGATATTACAATATTCACTTTTCAGTGGTGAGGATCGAAAGTTACATTACAGAACACATGTCTGGCTTTCAGTTTAAATGTTCCTGTCACATCTTCATGCTGCCCTGATTGACAATAAATGTCACATGCTGTTGTGCAAATGGAATAGACAACAGGTGGAAATTATAGGCAATTAGCAAGACACCCCCAATAAAGGAGTGGTTCTGCAGGTGGCGACCACAGACCACTTCTCAGTTCCTATGCTTCCTGGCTGACGTTTTGGTCACTTTTGAATGCTGGTGGTGCTTTCACTCTAGTGGTAGCATGAGACTGAGTCTACAACCCACACAAGTGGCTCAGGTAGTGCAGCTCATCCAGGATGGCACATCAATGCGAGCTGTGGCAAGAAGGTTTGCTGTGTCTGTCAGCGTAGTGTCCAGATCATGGAGGCGCTACCAAGAGACAGGCCAGTACATCAGGAGATGTGGAGGAGGCCGTAGAAGGGCAACAACCCAGCAGCAGGACCGCTACCTCCGCCTTTGTGCAAGGAGGAGCAGGAGGAGCACTGCCAGAGCCCTGCAAAATGACCTCCAGCAGGCCACAAATGTGCATATGTCTGCTCAAACGGTCAGAAACAGACTCCATGAGGGTGGTATGAGGGCCCGACGTCCACAAGTGCGTGTTGTGCTTACAGCCCAACACCGTGCATGATGTTTGGCATTTGCCAGAGAACAACAAGATTGACAAATTCGCCACTGGGGCCCTGTGCTCTTCACAGATGAAAGCAGGTTCACACTGAGCACGTGACAGACGTGACAGAGTCTGGAGACACTGTGGAGAACGTTCTGCTGCCTGCAACATCCTCCAGCATGACCGGTTTGGCGGTGGGTCAGACATGGTGTTGGGTGGCATTTCGTTTGGGGGCCGCACAGCCCTCCATGTGCTCGCCAGAGGTAGCCTGACTGCCATTCGGTACCGAGATGAGATCCTCAGACCCCTTGTGAAACCATATGCTGGTGCGGGTGGCCCTGAGTTCCTCCTAATGCAAGACAATGTTAGACCTCATGTGGCTGGAGTGTGTCAGCAGTTCCTGTAAGAGGAAGGCATTGATGCTATGGACTGGCCCGCCCGTTCCCCAGACCTGAATCCAATTGAGCACATCTGGGACATCATGTCTCGCTCCATCCACCAACGCCACCTTGCACCACAGACTGTCCAGGAGTTGGCGGATGCTTTAGTCCAGGTCTAGGAGGAGATCCCTCAGGAGACCATCCGCCACCTCATCAGAAGCATGCCCAGGTGTTGTAGGGAGGTCATACAGGCACGTGGAGGCCACACACACTACTGAGCTTCATTTTGACTTGTTTTAAGGACATTACATCAAAGTTGGATCAGCCTGTAGTGTGGTTTTCCACTTTAATTTTGAGTGTCACTCCAAATCCAGACCTCCATGGGTTGATAAATTTGATTTCCATTGATAATTTTTGTGTGATTTTGTTGTCAGCGCATTAAACTATGTAAAGAAAAAAGTATTTAAAAGGAATATTTCATTCATTCAGATCTAGGATGTGTTATTTTAGTGTACCTTCTATTCTTTTTGAGCCGGAGGCCTAAACTGCTTTTATATGTACAATCTAAGTCACTGCAATGTGGTGCTAGAGGCATCATTACAGACCCGGGTTCGATCCTAGGCTGTATCACAACCGCCTGTTATAGGGGGGGCAGCGCGCAACTGGCTCAAATTGGCTCAGTAGTGTCTGGGTTAGGGGGAGGATTTGGTGAGGGGGGGCTTTACTTGGCTCATCGCGCTCTAGCGACTCCTTGTGACGGGCCAGACTGACTACGGTCGTCAGTTGAACGGTGTTTCCTCCGACACGTTGGTGCGGCTGGCTTCTGGGCTCAGCGGAACGGTGTTAAGAAGCTCGGTTTGGCAGGTCATATTTTGGAGGACACATGACTTGACCTTTGCCCCCGAGCCCGTTGGGGAGTTGTAACAATGAGATAAGATTGAAAAGGGGGGTAGAAATAGGCTCAGGGCTGTGCTATATATATATATATATATATATATATTAGTCATGTTTTGGCAGTGACAGTGGATCAGCTGGGAATAACATAGCATGGTATTAACAGAGAATGACACTGCAGCTTGGCAACGTGCTGTTATCAGCTCAGCTGGGGTGGGGTTGAGGTGAGGTCAGAGTCCAAACCATCTCACTTGTCACTTCCTCCGTCTCAATAGTCTTTCCTGGATCCCTCCTCTCCTGTCGTCTCTCGTTTTTCCAAAACCTCAGAGGGAAACCTTCCAAACCCGTTTCCTCTCCTGAATCCTTTCCTGGATTTCCTCTGGCGTTTTGAGAAAAGCTATGAGGTGAGGAAGGGTTGAGAGGACACAAGGAATCGAGGAATCAAGGAAACAGTATTGAGACAGAGCCAGTGTCAGTCTACCTGATAACAACAACTTGCTAAAGGTCTCTGAGGTCATCAGGCAGGGCTGTGTGATGTGTACAGTAGGTGGCCCTCTAACTCAGCTATTTCAAATATCCGTCTGTCTGCCCTGCCCCAGCTGTTTAGCAGTCAGGCATACATACAGTACATGACTGCACTCAGATATGGCCAAGATGTTAACTGTGTTTCTCCTCTCTGTTGTCTCTACAGCTGTTAACTGTGTTTGTCCTCTCTGTTGTCTCTACAGCTGTTAACTGTGTTTGTCCTCTCTGTTGTCTCTACAGCAACTGTGTTTCTCTCTCTGTTGTCTCTACAGCTGTTAACTGTTTCTCCTCTCTGTTGTCTCTAGCTGTTAACTGTGTTTCTCCTCTCTGTTGTCTCTACAGCTGTTAACTGTGTTTCTCTCTGTTGTCTCTACAGCTGTTAACTGTGTTTCTCCTCTCTGTTGTCTCTACAGCTGTTAACTGTGTTTCTCCTCTCTGTTGTCTCTACAGCTGTTAACTGTGTTTCTCCTCTCTGTTGTCTCTACAGCTGTTAACTGTGTTTCTCCTCTCTGTTGTCTCTACAGCTGTTAACTGTGTTTCTCCTCTCTGTTGTCTCTCTGTTGTCACTGTTAACTTGTTTCTCCTCTGTTCTCTCTACAGCTGTTAACTGTGTTTGTTCTCTACAGCTGTTAACTGTGTTTGTCTCCTCTCTGTTGTCTCTCTCTGTTGTCTCTACAGCTGTTAACTGTGTTTCTCCTCTCTGTTGTCTGTGTTTCTCCTCTCTGTTCTCTACAGCTGTTAACTGTGTTTCTCCTCTCTGTTGTCTCTACAGCTGTTAACTGTGTTTCTCCTCTCTGTTCTCTACTGTTAACTGTGTTTCTCTCTCTGTTCTCTCTACAGCTGTTAACTGTGTTTGTCCTCTCTGTTGTCTCTACAGCTGTTAACTGTGTTTGTCCTCTCTGTTAACTGTGTTAACTGTTTTGTCCTCTCTGTTCTCTCTACAGCTGTTAACTGTGTTTGTCCTCTCTGTTGTCTCTACAGCTGTTAACTGTGTTTGTCCTCTCTGTTGTCTCTACAGCTGTTAACTGTGTTTCTCCTCTCTGTTCTCTCTACAGCTGTTAACTGTGTTTGTCCTCTCTGTTGTCTCTACAGCTGTTAACTGTGTTTGTCCTCTCTGTTGTCTCTACAGCTGTTAACTGTGTTTGTCCTCTCTGTTGTCTCTACAGCTGTTAACTGTGTTTGTCCTCTCTGTTGTCTCTACAGTTCTATGTGCTGAAAGAGTGGGCCAGATGACTAAGACGTACAGTGACATAGATGCTGTAACTCGTCTGCTTGAAGAGGTAAGAGAACCTGGTCTATCACTTAGAGCACATACATTTACAATGCTGTCTGTTTGGATAGTCAAATCTGCCGTTCAGACATCTCTCTGCCATGCCAAGTTAACCACATCATAGGACAAGTCAAACATTGTCATACAGTAGCAACTGTTTCCCTTTGACCTGATTCCTAGATCATGATGCATGATGCTCAGCCCCTCTAACCAGCCCCTCTGTCTCCCCTGCAGAAAGAACGGGACTTGGAGCTCGCCGCCCGCATCGGCCAGTCACTACTGAAGAAGAACAAAACCCTCAGTGAGAGGAATGAATTCCTGGAGGAGCAAGTGGAGCACATTCGAGAGGAGGTGTGTGTGTATTGTGTGTATGTGTGCTCTTCTCTCTCCGAACCAGGAGAAGATGTGACATAATGTTGATATTTTATCTCTCTCCCCCTTTCTCCCTCATCTCTCTCCCTTCTCACCCACTCTGTCCCCCTCTCTCATCTCTCATCTCTCTCCCTTCTCACCCTCTGTCCCTCTCATCTCTCTCCCTTCTCACCCTCTCTCTCACCCTCTCTGTCCCCCTCTCTCATCTCTATCCCTACTCACCCTCTCTCCATCTCTCATCTCTCTGCCTTCTCACCCTCTGCCCCTCTCTCCCTCCCTCATCTCTCTCCCTTCTCATCCTCTGTCACCCTCTCTCCCTCATCTCTCTGCCTTCTCACCCTCTGCCCCCCTCTCTCATCTCTCTCCCTTCTCATCCTCTGTCCCCCTCTCTCATCTCTATCCCTACTCACCCTCTCTGCCCCCTCTCTCTCATCTCTCTCCCTTCTCATCCTCTCTGTCCCCCTCTCTCATCTCTCTCCCTTCTCATCCTCTCTGTCCCCCTCTCTCATCTCTATCCCTACTCACCCTCTCTGCCCCCTCTCTCATCTCTCTCCCTTCTCATCCTCTCTGTCCCCCTCTCTCATCTCTCTCCCTTCTCATCCTCTCTGTCCCCCTCTCTCATCTCTATCCCTACCTTCTCACCCTCTCTGCCCCCTCTCTCTCTCATCTCTCTCCCTTCTCATCCTCTCTGCCCCCTCTCTCATCTCTCTCCCTTCTCATCCTCTCTGTCCCCCTCTCTCATCTCTATCCCTACTCACCCTCTCTCCCTCTCTCATCTCTATCCCTACTCACCCTCTCTCCGTCTCTCATCTCTCTCCCTTCTCATCCTCTGTCACCCTCTCCCTCATCTCTCTGCCTTCTCACCCTCTGCCCCCCTCTCATCTCTCTCCCTTCTCATCCTCTCTGTCTCCCTCTCTCATCTCTCTCCCGTCTCATCCTCTCGGTCCCCCTCTCTCCCTCTGCAGGTTTCTCAGCTGCGCCATGATCTGTCTATGAAAGATGAGCTTCTCCAGTTCTACACTAGTGCAGCAGAGGAGAGTGAAGGAGATTCGTCCACCTGTACCCCGTGAGTCTATCTGTCATCCCGACCTGTGAGATTATCCTGGTTCCGATAACTGTTTGTGGTTCATAGCCAACTCCTATGGTTGTTGTTCTGCTAAAGGCAGCAACCGGACCTGTTCTCCTCCACTCATCACATCCACGTGTTCCTCTTAAAGCCAAACTCCTTCATTTTGCCGTTGTCAGTAAACCCCCACTATGCCACTATGGTCTGTTCAGGTTCCTCAGCAGAGAACATACATTTAGCTAGAGGAGGTGACTGCTGTATGTGGTCCTGAGGGTTAGTTGTGTACCTTACTGTAATTTTGTTTTCAATTAAAATGGTCAAAAATAGCTACTTAGCAAAGAACAATTTCTCAAGCAAGAATTTAGCTAGGACTGTCTGGGAGTGGTCTGAGTGGGGAGGGGGGACTTAAAACGAGCTGTTTTTGGGAGAGATGTTTGGAACTCTTGTATTGTTCTATTAACAAATGTAAAACTTGTTTTGTGGCTCCTGCTTAAGGACGGCTTCAAGGCTGTTTTCTTTAAGATGAATTAAAGGCCTTTGATTTGTTTGTCCAGAAAATCCCCCTCTTCTCTCAGAGGTACTGTGACCCTGTGTGACACTGGGGCAGCAGGCTGGGTTGGTTTGTTGTGTTCTCTCAGACAGAGGTACTGTGACCCTGTGTGACACTGAGGCAGCAGGCTGGGTTGGTTTGTTGTGTTCTCTCAGACAGAGGTACTGTGACCCTGTGTGACACTGGGGCAGCAGGCTGGGTTGGTTTGTTGTGTTCTCTCAGACAGAGGTACTGTGACACTGAGGCAGCAGGCTGGGGTTGGTTTGTTGTGTTCTCTCAGACAGAGGTACTGTGACCCTGTGTGACACTGGGGCAGCAGGCTGGGTTGGTTTGTTGTGTTCTCTCAGACAGAGGTACTGTGACACTGGGGCAGCAGGCTGGGTTGGTTTGTTGTGTTCTCTCAGACAGAGGTACTGTGACCCTGTGTGACACTGGGGCAGCAGGCTGGGTTGGTTTGTTGTGTTCTCTCAGACAGAGGTACTGTGACCCTGTGTGACACTGGGGCAGCAGGCTGGGTTGGTTTGTTGTGTTCTCTCAGACAGAGGTACTGTGACCCTGTGTGACACTGGGGCAGCAGGCTGGGTTGGTTTGTTGTGTTCTCTCAGACAGAGGTACTGTGACACTGAGGCAGCAGGCTGGGTTGGTTTGTTGTGTTCTCTCAGACAGAGGTACTGTGACACTGAGGCAGCAGGCTGGGGTTGGTTTGTTGTGTTCTCTCAGACAGAGGTACTGTGACACTGAGGCAGCAGGCTGGGGTTGGTTTGTTGTGTTCTCTCAGACAGAGGTACTGTGACACTGAGGCAGCAGGCTGGGTTGGTTTGTTGTGTTCTCTCAGACAGAGGTACTGTGACACTGGGGCAGCAGGCTTGGGTTGGTTTGTTGTGTTCTCTCAGACAGAGGTACTGTGACACTGAGGCAGCAGGCTGGGTTGGTTTGTTGTGTTCTCTCAGACAGAGGTACTGTGACACTGAGGCAGAAGGCTGGGGTTGGTTTGTTGTGTTCTCTCAGGGGGAAAATACAGACAAACTGACCTGTTTCTCTTACCCCTCAAACACAGAGCGGTTGGGTGAAAACCAGGACCGTGGCGTTCCCACTAGTGTCTTAATGGCAGACACTACCAGACGTCCTGTTACACTGGTGGTAAAACATTGATTAACTGTTCCATCTATCCTTGTTGTCTAAATTATGCAGAAGGTTCCAGTCTGGTCTGTATATGGTGTTGAACCCCTCTGCCAGCTCTGCCCAGTCATTGTAAAGTCTTCGAAAGCCAAGTGAACAAACAGATCACCGACCATCTCGAATCCCACCGTACCTTCTCCACTATGCAATCTGTTTTCCGTGCTGGTCAGGGGTGCACCTCAGCCACGCTCATCGTCCTAAACGATATCATAACCACCATCGATAAACAGTACTGTGCAGCCGTCTTCATCGACCTGGCCAAGGCTTTCGACGCGGTCAATCACCGTATTCTTATCAGCAGACTCAACAGCCTTGGTATCTCAAGGCCCTCTGGCAGTCTCTATGGGGGTGCCACAGGGTTCAATTCTCAGGCCGACTTTTTTCTCTGTATATATCAATGATGTCGCTCTTGCTGCGGGTGATTCTTTGATCCACCTCTACGCAGACGACACCATTCTGTATACATCTGTCCTTTCTTTGGATACTGTGTTAACAACCCTCCAAACGAGCTTCAACGCCATACAACACTCCTTCCGTAGCCTCCAACTGCTCTTAAAGGCTAGTAAAACTAAATGCATGCTGTTCAACCGATTTCCTGCCCACCCGCCTAGCATAACTACTCTGGATGGTTCTGACTTAGAATATGTGGACAACTATAAATACCTAGGTGTCTGGCTAGACTGTAAACTCTTCTTTCAGACTCATATTAAGCATCATTGGGGCGGCAGGGTAGCCTAGTGGTTAGTGTTGGACTAGTAACCGAAAGGTTGCAAGTTCAAATCCCCGAGCTGACAAGGTACAAATCTGTCGTTCTGCCCCTAAACAGGCAGTTAACCCACTGTTCCTAGGCCGTCATTGACTTGCCTAGTTAAATAAAGATAAAATAAAATCTCCAATCCAAAGTTGAATCTAGAATCAGCTTCCTCTTTTGCAACAAAGCCTCCTTCACTCATGCTGCCAAACATACCCTTGTAAAACTGACTATCCTGCCGATCCTTGACTTCGACACTGTAATTTAAAAAATAGTCTCCCAACACTCTACTCAGCAAATTGGATGCAGTCTATCACAGTGCCATCCGTTTTGTCACCAAAGCCCCATATACAACCCACCACTGCGACCTGTATGCTCTCGTTGGCTGGGCCTCACTACATATTCGTCACCAAATCCATTGGCTCCAGGTCATTTATAAGTCTTTGCTAGGTAAAGCTCCGCCTTATCTCAACTCACTGGTCACCATAGCAACACCCACCCGTAGCAAGCACTCCAGCAGGTATATCTCACTGGTCATCCACAAAGCCAACACTTCCTTTGGCCGCCTTTCCTTCCAGTTCTCTGCTGCCAATGACTGGAACGAATTGCAAAAATCACTGAAGTTGGAGACTTATCTCCCTCACTAACTTCAAACATCAGCTGTCAGAGCAGCTTGCTGATCGCTGCAGCTGTACACAGCCCATCTGTACACAGCCCATCTGTACACAGCCCATCTGTACACAGCCCATCTGTAAATAGCCCATCCAACCAACTACCTACCTCATCCCCATATTTTTTTCTTTTTTTTCCTGCTCTTTTGCACAAAAGTTTTTCGACTTGCACATCTATCACTCGTGTTAATTGCTAAATTGTAATTACTTTGCCAGTTTGGACTATTTTTTGCCTTACCTCCTTACTTCATTTGCACATACTGTATACAGATTTTCCATTGTGTTATTGACTGTACGTTTGTTTATTCCAGGTGTAACTCTGTTGTTTTTGTCACACTGCTTTGCTTTATCTTGGCCAGGTTGCAGTTGTAAATGAGAACTTGTTCTCAACTAGCCTACCTGGTTAAATAAAGGTGAAATAAATTAAAAAATGATCCTTTGGTGGATATGATTCCCTGTTTTTACAAATGTAGGGCTCTGTCCCAAATGGCAACCTAATCCCTATGTAGTCCACTTCCTTTGACCAGGGCCTATAGGGCTCTGGTCAAACATAGTGCACAACATGTTGAACTACAGGCCCTGGTGGTCAAAAGTAGTTAACTTCGTAGGGAATAGGATGCCATTTGGGACGAAGCCTATGTCTCTTGTCACTTACTGACTGGTCACTGTGTCTCGTCCACACAGCATCCGCCACAATGACTCCACACTGTCGGTGCCAAGATACTTCCCCCTGGACTCACTGCAGAAGAAACTCAAAGACCTGGAGGCAGAGAACATCTCTCTCAGATCAGAGGTAAAGTCATGTCGCTAACTAACCCTGTGTGTAGTTCTGTGGTGGTGTCCTGCTGACCATACTGTGAAGGAGAGGTCAGATATTAATGTCATTGCTTTGGGGACCGATCATGGCTCTGCACCCTGAGGTTTAGACTAAACTTAGACAGTGAAGAGATGGTAACTGGGAAATACTTTGTTACAGTCAGATAATAATATGGAAGTTAACAAAAAGACAACCTAATGAAATACTTATTACCGGGTCACATGGGAGGTCATTGTAATAAATACCATAATGTTAGCAAGAGTGAGCTAATTTGATTGAATAACCTCAGATGCTTACCAGAAAGATTCAGTAGAGTATTTTCATAGTAAACCAGAGGTACCAGTGATGATGATGTGTGGCTGCATCCTGTCATCCCCTACCAGGCCAGTCACCTGGAGACTGAGACAGAGGAGTACGAGGAGAAGGAGCAGCAGCTGGTCAACGACGTCGTCAAAGAGCTGAGTGAGTAACATATACACACACACACAGACGCACACATGGCTCAGGGCTCACCTCCTCTGTCCCCTGGGCCCTCTGAGAGAAAGCAAAACAGGGCAGTGTTTCATTCCAATAAGGATGTTCTCTCTGCCCTTGTTCACTCCCCTTCACACATCTGATAGGACTGGATGTGTGAGAGCCATATGGAGAGAACTAGGTGGAGATATTGCTAACACCTAGCTAGGCAGTTAACATCATGTATCACTGGAGCTATATTTAAGTGTTGCTATGCAGGAGGTCTATGAGAGGTCAACAACACTGATTCATGGTGGATGCTCATTGCTCATGTCATTTCTTTCGCCCCGTCCCGTGCGCCCACTAGGAGATGCCAACCACCAGATGTCCACCCTGGCGGAGGAGCTGGCGAGGAAGACGGACGACGGGTCTCGCCAGCAGGAGGAGATCACACACCTCCTGTCCCAGATTGTAGACCTGCAGAAGAAGTCCAAGTCTGTGAGTGGCCAGGCCAGTAATGACCCAGACTGCCTGCCACAGTCCAGGCCAATTGACACGTTCCAGGTCACCTTTCTTTCAGTCCCGCTCTCCAGATTTTTCTGATGTCACAACGCCTGGAGAAGTAGAACCATATTCATAATATAGACCTCTTCAGAAAGGCACAGCTGCAAAGACGCCGACCTGGAACACAACTAGTCTTATAGCTGTTATCAGTGTGTCGATGATGATGTGTGTGAGCTTATAGCCCTAAGGGACTAACAGTCACGTTTGTTCCACAGTATGCAGTGGAAAACCAAGAGCTCACCCAGCATCTAGGTGCTGCCAAAGATGCCCAGCGCCAGCTCACTGCTGAGGTACAGTAAGGCCTCATTAATCAATTACCAAGAGGACAATAAGCACTGCCTAACGAGACCCAATTACCACGCTAGGGATGTTTTCCATTATGCCAGGGGTGTCAAACTCATTCCATGGAGGGCCTAGTGTCTGCTGGTTGTTGGTGTTTCCTTTCAATTAAGACTGAGACAACCAGGTGAGGGGAGTTCCTTACTAATTACTGACCCTAATTCATCAATCAAGTACAAGGGAGGAGTGAAAACATGCAGACACTCGGCCCTCCATGGAATGAGTCTAGTGGAAGTTGGGTTATATAATCTCTAACCATATTTAAATAG
The DNA here is from genome assembly GCF_021184085.1 of Oncorhynchus gorbuscha. Lineage (NCBI taxonomy): Eukaryota > Metazoa > Chordata > Actinopteri > Salmoniformes > Salmonidae > Oncorhynchus > Oncorhynchus gorbuscha. The sequence continues at coordinate 78,718 of NW_025746476.1, forward strand.
AATAGTGTTTGATGTCTGATGCTGAAGCTTGATCCCTGATGCTTCAACAGCATATGATTATCACTGACATTATTTACAACAATTGTGATATTGTCCATATAGTTTTCTGATAATCTCTTGCTCCTCTTCTCTTGCACTTTCTTTTCCCTCTCCTCTCCTCTCCTCTCCTCTCCTCTCCTCTCCTCTCCTCTCCTCTCCTCTCCTCTCCTCTCCTCTCCTCTCCTCTCCCTCTCCTCTCCTCTCCTCTCCTCTCCCCTGTCTAGCTGAGGGAGTTGGAGGATAAGTATGCAGAGTGTATGGAGATGCTCCATGAGGCCCAGGAAGAGCTGAAAAACCTCCGGAATAAATCACTACCTCTCAGTACACCCCGACGCTTCCACTCCCTGGGCCTGTTCCCTATGGTGAGACACACATACACAGGGGTCAGAGTAATAAATCACTACCTCTCAGTACACCTCAACACTTCCACTCCCTGGGCCTGTTCCCTATGGTGAGACACACATACACAGGGGTCAGAGTAATAAATCACTACCTCTCAGTACACCTCAACACTTCCACTCCCTGGGCCTGTTCCCTATGGTGAGACACACATACACAGGGGTCAGAGTAATAAATCACTACCTCTCAGTACACCTCAACACTTCCACTCCCTGGGCCTGTTCCCTATGGTGAGACACACATACACAGGGGTCAGAGTAATAAATCACTACCTCTCAGTACACATTTACACTTCCACATCCCTGGGTCTGTTCCCTATGGTGAGACACACATACACAGGGGTCAGAGTAATAAATCACTACCTCTCAGTACACAACTTTCTCATGGACAGACTAAGTCAGGGAGTAGCAGACACAGGGAAGGAGGGAGCATGAGAGCAGGGAGCCACTCCTGGGGAGGGAGACATGAAGAGGAGAGAGAGGGATCACCTTATGACATCCAGTGGGACACACAGACACAGGGCATCTAAAACTTAGGGGGGGGGAGAGAGGAACTGTTCATGGACAGACTAGAGGGATACCTATGAGAGAGGAAGGGGGAGGGAGCATGAGGAGGGAAGGAGGGAGCATGAGGGGGGGGGAGGGAGCATGAGAGAGGAGAGAGGGATAGAGTATGAGAGAGGAGAGAGGAGCATGGGGAGGGAGCATGAGAGAGGAGAGAGGGATAGAGCATGAGAGAGGAGGGGAGAGGGAGCATGGGGAGGGAGTATGAGAGAGGAGAGAGGGAGCATGAGAGCGGAGGGAGGGAGCATGGGGAGGGAGCATGAGAGAGGAGAGAGGGGATAGAGTATGAGAGAGGAGGGGGGGAGGGAGCATGAGGAGGAGAGAGGGATAGAGCATGAGAGAGGAGAGAGGGAGCATGGGGAGGGAGCATGAGAGAGGAGAGAGGGATAGAGTATGAGAGAGGAGAGAGGGAGCATGGGGAGGGAGCATGAGAGAGGAGAGAGGGAGCATGAGAGCGGAGGGAGGGAGCATGGGGAGGGAGCATGAGAGAGGAGAGAGGGATAGAGTATGAGAGAGGAGGGGGGAGGGAGCATGAGGAGGGAGCATGAGAGAGGAGAGAGGGAGCATGGGGAGGGAGCATGAGAGAGGAGAGAGGGATAGAGTATGAGAGAGGAGGGGGGAGGGAGCATGAGGAGGGAAGGAGTGAGCATGAGGAGGGAAGAACTGATTAATGGTGAGAGGGCTGTAACTGGTATAGAGGGGAAATGGATTTCCTTTCATCAGGTTTTGTTTTCAACCCCATTCCTCAGGTGTCAGATGGTAACAGCATTGTTTATGCAGAGGGGGTGAGTGGAGAACTTGTCTATTGCATCTCTGACTGCTTGATGTGTTGCTACTCACCACCAGTGAGGAGCAGGGAGGTAACCCTAATGCCCTGGCCCCAGGCCCTGGCCACGTCGTAACTCCCCAGCCCCAGAACTGTGATGTAAATGTAACGTAGAGAGACTTCTTATCTGTATTAGCGTCTAGCTGTAGTGAATGTGGTCTGTGGGGAGGAGGAGATGGCTGATATTGACCCTGTAGAGAGAAGTCATGTTTTGAGGTGTTTACAGTAGGATTAACAGGCTGGGTTAGTTCCCATGTAACCCTGTTACGTCCGTGTGATGGATCCTGTCTTGTTTTGTTTGTCCAGAATCGATTGGCTGTTTTTGGGGCCGAGAAGATTCTCTAACAAATTAACCCAATTCAGTCACATAGTCTCTCTAGAACATGGGTCTCTAACCCTATTCCTGGAGAGATACCCTCCTGTAGGTTTTCACTCCAACCCTGTTCCTGGAGAGATACCCTCCTGTAGGTTTTCACTCCAACCCTGTTCCTGGAGAGATACCCTCCTGTAGGTTTTCACTCCAACCCTGTTCCTGGAGAGATACCCTCCTGTAGGTTTTCACTCCAACCCTGGAGAGATACCCTCCTGTAGGTTTTCACTCCAACCCTGTTCCTGGAGAGCTACCCTCCTGTAGGTATTCACTCCAACCCTGTTCCCGGAGAGATACCCTCCTGTAGGTTTTCACTCCAACCCTGTTCTAGGAGAGATACCCTCCTGTAGGTTTTCACTCCAACTTTGGCTTTATTTACAATGTTCCAGTTTGGCATTAGGGTTTATGACCCTGTCAGTTTGGCATTAGGTTTTCACTCCAACCCTGTTCCAGTTTGAGAGATTTACAATGTCAGTTTGGCCTGTCAGTTTGGCAGGTTTTTAGGGTTTACAATGTCAGTTTGGCATTAGGGTTTACAATGTCAGTTTGGCATTAGGGTTTATTTACAATGTCAGTTTGGCATTAGGGTTTATTTACAATGTCAGTTTGGCATTAGGGTTTATTTACAATGTCAGTTTGGCATTAGGGTTTATTTACAATGTCAGTTTGGCATTAGGGTTTATTTACAATGTCAGTTTGGCATTAGGGTTTATTTACAATGTCAGTTTGGCATTAGGGTTTATTTACAATGTCAGTTTGGCATTAGGGTTTATTTACAATGTCAGTTTGGCATTAGGGTTTATTTACAATGTCAGTTTGGCATTAGGGTTTATTTACTCATCATCATTACTAGTATTATTATTGTCTGTCCTCCCAGGACTCTCTAGCTGCTGAGATTGAGGGCACCATGAGGAAGGGGCTGGCTATGGATGACCCGGAAGTGGAAGAGCAGAAGTAGGCCCTCATTCAATAACAATATCTACTGAAGTACATCTAACCCCATTTTAGAGCTATGCTGATATTGTGTGTGTGTGTGTGTGTGTGTGTGTGTGTGTGTGTGTGTGTGTGTGTGTGTGTGTGTGTGTGTGTGTGTGTGTGTGTGTGTGTGTGTGTGTGTGTGTGTGTGTGTGTGTGTGTGTGTGTGTGTGTGTGTGTGTGTGTGTGTGTGTGTGTGTCTATGGTATGTGTGTGTAGGTTGCACCCCAAGCGTGTGTTTGAGACTGTGAAAAACGTTAACCTGATGCGTCAGCGCTCCTCTCTGGCCCCGTCTCCCATGAACATCCCCGGCTCCAACCGGTCGTCCTGTCTGAACTCTGGCCGCTCCAGCTGCCTGTCCACGCCCCGCTCCAGCCTGTACGGAGGAGATATGGGGAGCATCCTCATAGACAACCACACCAACAGCTTCATACTGGAGACGCCTGACCACAGGTGCTGCAACTGGGACTGAGACATGACTCTACTCGCTGGCTGGCTCTCTTTCACATTGAAGATGAAATCTCTTTCTCTCTTCTCTCTTCTCTCTCTCTCTCCTCTCTCTCTCTCTCTCTTGCTCTCTCTTGCTCTCTCTTGCTCTCTCTCTCTCTCTCTCGCTCTCTCTCGCTCTCTCTCGCTCTCTCTCGCTCTCTCTCGCTCTCTCGCTCTCTCTCGCTCTCTCTCGCTCTCTCTCGCTCTCTCGCTCTCTCTCGCTCTCTCTCGCTCTCTCTCGCTCTCTCTCTCTCTCTCTCTCTCGCTCGCTCTCGCTCTCGCTCTCTCGCTCTCGCTCTCGCTCTCTCTCTCTCTCATAAAGTCTATCAGAGTGTTAACAAGACGGTTCCCATGGTTTCCTGAATGCATATCTGCTATCATTGTAATTGAATAGATCAGGGTTAGGGTTACTAAGCACTTTGCTGACTCTACAACAACACCACTGACAGCAATATCCATGGCTTTGCTGTGTAAACCAAGAGAAAAAGGAAGAAGTTTGTCTTTACTAGTTCCCATAGCAACCATGGTACAATACAACCAAACAGTTTCTCCTGTAACAACTGATTATGTTGTGGGCCCTGCACATAATGCTAGGAAAGTCAAAACGTTTTGTGTTGATGTCAAATGACCATTGGTGATTTTTGTTATTAAGTTTGACAGCCGCAAATAACTGTTGACTTTTTTTGTTGATGTCATCAGCCAGTCTTGTTGCTATTCACGTTGTTATGTACGTTGTTATGTATGTCTCATTGAGTACAGCGAACCAGTTATAGGACCTCTTGATAGACTTGTAGCGTTGAATAGGACTAGATTGAATAAATAAATACAATGTACACAGTTTCTCCTGTCCTCAGCAAATGCAGGTTGATGGCCATGACTCATGTTGTCTTCTGCTCTATCCCCCCCCCCCCAGTATGGATGACTCCAACAAGAAACCAGGGACCCCTGGAACACCGGGCTCTCAGGATCTGGAAGCAGCCCTGCGACGTCTCTCCCTGCGACGGGACAACTACCTGAGCGAGCGGCGGTTCTTCGAGGAGGAGAGGGATCGGAAGCTCCAGGGGCTGGTGGAGAAGGGAGAGGTGTACAACGGCAGTATGACCCCCACAGAGAGCATCATGTCCCTGGGAGGAACCCACCCCTCTTCCATCTGGTCTGGGTACTCATTCAGCTCCCGCTCCTACCTGCCGGAGAAGCTGCAGATCGTCAAGCCACTGGAAGGTGACTCCTCCCCCACCACCTTTCACCCTGCTGCTGGTTGACACAGTACTCCTTCTACTTCTGACTCACCCAGCCCCCGCTGCTGGTTCCACATCTACAGTTAGTTGAGGCTCACACACATCACACCGAATGTGGATCTAGTCTACGTCTGCTGATCGTTCAGCACGCTGTGTTTTAGGGACCACCCGCTGTCGACATCTGCCTGCCAAAACTCTTTAAGTGATTCTACATAATAAATATGCCAAGTTCCAGAAACTGTTATTGGTGTGTCTGAGCCTTTACTTAGTTAGACCGGCCCACCTCTAGCCCTGCCAAACACATTAGTTTAACCTGGTTTAGTTATCATCATGCACAGCAAATCCAGACCTGTTGCTGGTCTTTTCCACGGCATCGTTGAGGCCCTGTGCCTCTCATCCTATGTTTTATCAAGGAGAGATTACATTAAACAGCCATACAGCCTGTTACTCTAATGTCCATGTCAAATCATCTCCAAACATATCAGGCATCTTCAAAAAGCTGTCGAGAGATTTGCTACACATTTGTGTTATATCTCCTGAAAGAACCTGAATGCAACTGTTTGAAATACAAGTTGGATTCTGTGTTTGACTCGATAGATGCACTTATACATCAGGTATGAAGCACACAATTAACCAAATAAAATAAGTTCTTGGGACGTAGTCACTGTCAGGTTATACAGTAGTAGGAAACATCTAGTAGAGTATCTAATCTGGGTCTCTAGTGCCACCTGGTGACAACACTATTAACATGCACAATGAATCAACACTTGTGAGTTCATTACATTATTACACTGTTATTACAATATCGTTACACTACCATTTATTACATTATTACGCTATAATAATACACAGATTAATTACATTATCATTGTAACTATAATTTATTACATTATCATTACACTGAGATTAATTGCATTGCCATTACACTATAATAATATATAAATAATATATACTCATAGTTATTACATTATCGTTACACTATAATAATATATGCTCATATTTATTACATTATCATTACACTTTAATAATATATGCGTGTCTAACGTTTGATATTCTCCCTTCCAGGCTCGGCCACCCTGCACCAGTGGCAGCAGCTGGCCCAGCCCAACCTGGGTGGGATCCTGGACACGCGGCCTGGTGTGGTCACTAAGGGCTTCCGTCCTCTGGAACTAGACCTGGAGCACATGTACCTGTTCACTGACTTTGAGGAGGAGGACTTTGAGGTAGTGGAGGAGTCTGACCACCTGTCTGTCTCAGGCTCTACCCCGACTGTAGTGGCATCTCCATCCTCAGCCGGCAGGGCCTCCGTACCCGCTCCTCCTCCTGCTCCTCCTCCTGCAGTGGCAGATTCATCAACAACAACCTTCCAGAGGGAGAAGCCAGGGAAGAGGGCGAGACAGGCCCAGGCAGCACATCACTGTCGTCCCCTGCACCTCCAGACAGCAAGAACCAGGAGAACCAGGATCAGGCTGCAGCCGCTGACGGGGTGCCCGGTGAGGGAGCCTGCTAAATGGGTCACACAGGCACCGGACGTCCCTAGCCCTCCCTTCTACCTCAGGATATTGGGGCATTCATTGGCCATAGCCATCCCCTCCTCGCCTGCCCGTCGGTCCCCGATCCCTCCACGCTCATGCACACATCTCCAGACACACCCACCTCATCCAGATGTGTCCAGACATACCCACCTCGTCCAGACACACCCACCTCATCCAGACGTGTCCAGACATACCCACCTCGTCCAGACACACCCACCTCATCCAGACGTGTGCTACTGTCATACCCCTTTTGAGTGTATTGAGTTGAATTTATTTCAGTATTGTGTTTAATCGCCACCTCATATTTGCACGGTTCCTAAAATCTCAAGATCCTTCCTTCCAAATTCAGATTCATTTGAATTCTCCAGTTCTGATCACCACTTCCGTCCACTCAAGTCATTTGTGTCCCATCTGGTGTCAAATCATGTTGTTGTGATTTTGTTCTCGTCTTCCATCACAACATTCTTCATCTCAAAGGCATGAAGAACACTCAAAAAGCCAAGTATTAGAGATGTCCTATGTTAGTGTAAACCTACATAGTGATGTAGTATATACGTATTACACACACACACACACACACACTCTCCAGATGGAATATGTACAACCTATGGCCAGTGTCCAGGTCTCTGTGGTTTGGTTGTCGTGATATCAGATGACGTGATCTGTTAACAACGTGCTCTCACAGCTGTCCAGTCCACATGACACTACTGTCATCCCAAATGGCCCCCTATTCCCTATACAATGACCTATTTCAACCATGGCCCATAGTGCTCTGGTTAAAAGTAGTATACTATATAGTGAGTAGGGGACCATTTGGGAAACATGTTCAGTCCATGACCCTGTTTTCTAGGAATGATTATGGAGTGGTGTGAATTTCACCTCATCTCCTGCCTTTGACATTAAGCTGCAGAGTCCCCACACAGCTCCAAACAGTCAACACTGCAGAGTCCCCACACAGCTCCAAACAGTCAACACTGCAGAGTCCCCACACAGCTCCAAACAGTCAACACTGCAGAGTCCCCACACAGCTCCAAACAGTCAACACTGCAGAGTCCCCACACAGCTCCAAACAGTCAACACTGCAGAGTCCCCACACAGCTCCAAACAGTCAACACTGCAGAGTCCCCACACAGCTCCAAACAGTCAACACTGCAGAGTCCCCACACAGCTCCAAACAGTCAACACTGCAGAGTCCCCACACAGCTCCAAACAGTCAACACTGCAGAGTCCCCACACAGCTCCAAACAGTCAACACTGCAGAGTCCCCACACAGCTCCAAACAGTCAACACTGCAGAGTCCCCACACAGCTCCAAACAGTCAACACTGCAGAGTCCCCACACAGCTCCAAACAGTCAACACTGCAGAGTCCCCACACGCTCCAAGCAGTCAACACTGCAGAGTCCCCACACGGCTCCAAACAGTCAACACTGCAGAGTCCAAGCAGTCAACACTGCAGAGTCCCCACACGGCTCCAAGCAGTCAACACTGCAGAGTCCCCACACGGCTCCAAACAGTCAACACTGCAGAGTCCCCACACGGCTCCAAACAGTCAACACTGCAGAGTCCAAACAGTCAACACTGCAGAGTCCACACACGGCTCCAAGCAGTCAACACTGCAGAGTCCATACAGTCAACACTGCAGAGTCCACACACTGCTCCAAACAGTCAACACACCACTTCTCTCCAGTGCTTTTAGTTCAACCTGCATTGTGTTCCCTATGGAGAATCCCTATGTTAGAGTGGAACACTAATTCATGCCTGGGATATTAGGAATCTGCTGAGATCATTGAGATCTAATTGTTTTCAGTGGTTTAAAACGGCTTCTTCAGGCAAAAATACAGCGGTTTCATCTTTGCAATTGATGCAGCTTTAAACCATCCACTCTGTCTTTGAGTGTCTGATTTTAAGTTTTGTGTTTAAAAGAATATTGGTTCCTCTGCCCAATACTAACCCTCTACCCTTCCCCTCTCTCTCTCCCTCTCTTCCCTTCTCTCTCTTCCTGTCTACAGCCCACTTCCCTGGTAAATGCATGTCCAACACCAGCTCCACCTATACCTTCACCACCTGTCGGATCATGCACCCCTCAGACGAGCTGACCAGAGTCACCCCCAGGTTAGACAACCCTCTTACCCCACACTGGTGGAGTCCCAAATGGCTTCCCTATCCACTGTGGGACCTGGACCAAAGCAGTGCACTACGTGGTCCTTCTGTAGCTCAGTTGGTAGAGCATGGCGCTTGTAACGCCAGGGTAGTGGGTTCGATCCCCGGGACCACCCATACGTAGAATGTATGCACACATGACTGTAAGTCGCTTTGGATAAAAGCGTCTGCTAAATGGCATATATTATTATTATATTATACAGCATATAGGGAAAAGAGTGCCATTGGAGATGCATGCTGACACTGCAGTGTACCCCTGTAGCCACTAGGTGGCAGTGTCTGTCAACCGCTACCACTGCAGACAGTGGAAACCTCCTTGGCTTTCAGCATTGGGCTGAGAATGATAATACAGAGAGGATCATAATAAACCCATATTGCTGAAGGAAATAGTGACTTAGATTTTACAGTAATTCATATTATTAATCTAAGTTAGTCTTGATTTCGTTCACAAGTACGTTTTCCTTTGCCCTGGCTGAGCCATGGTGTGTTTAACACATGCCCACTGTCTGACAGCTATAATTGCCCCTCCTGAATAAAGATGATTGAATTGTATTGAATTGCCCCCATCCCTTCCAGGTCATGTGATGAGGAAGAGGAAGCCGCTCTCTATCATGTTGTTCTGAAGGCTGATTTAGAGCAGCAGGCCCACTGAGCCACGCCCCCCCGCCCTGTGGGTGAGACCTGTCGCATGTCACATGACTAGTAGCGTGGCCTCATTGTAGGGGATTTGGGGTCTGACTCTGTAGTGTTGGGGTTGTTCCGGGGAATAACAAAGCCTGCCTCGCTGTCCCCTTCTAACTATTCTGCTTCCTTTGGTCTCTAAACCCTCTAACCCCCTCCTGCCAACTGTCAATCAAACAAATCTAGAACAGCTCTGCCCCAACGGGCTGAGACTCTAATCAATGACGATCAGATGAAAATGTCTTCCATAATATAATGATTGGGCCCTGGCCTTGATTCATACAACTTGATTGTGGTCTGATGATTGATGCTAAAAGCTTGTGGGTGTTCATTGCTTCCAGAACTATGTTTGGAACAGTGTTCATAACACTGGTTTGTATAATTACCGGTGTGTTAGCACTGTGTCTCTGATTTCCTTTGGGGTTTTCCAGGAAACGTTATCTGGGGTTGAAATAGCATGTGTTTGGGGTAACATCCAGATAACCTTGTCAAAGTGTCCCATTGATTTGTCTGTTGGTTTCTGAATCAAATAGTCAGTGAGGTGTTAATATTGTTTTCTATTTGATCTGATATTGATATGGGCAGTGATTGGTTAGTTCATTTACATTGTACCAGGAAGCTCCATTTTATTGTACTAGTCTGCATCAGTTTGTGTGCTAAAAAAGGAAACTAACATTGATGATCAATGATGGTCAGACTAAAATCAACCTATTGAATAGCTATTGTGTGGTCTAGGCTCTAGAAGGATCTATTGTGTGGTCTAGGCTCTAGAAGGATCTATTGTGTGGTCTAGGCTCTAGAAGGATCTATTGTGTGGTCTAGGCTCTAGAAGGATCTATTGTGTGGTCTAGGCTCTGGCTGTGTCTGTCAAAGCTGAGGAGCATAGCTGACTGTATGGCAGCATGGCTGACTGTATAGCTGACTGTACAGCTGACTGTATAGCTGACTGTACAGCTGACTGTATAGCTGTATAGCTGACTGTGTGGCAGAATGTATAGCAGTATAGCTGACTGTAAAGCTGACTGTATAACAGTTTAGCTGACTGTATAACAGTTTAGCTGACTGTATAACTGTATAGCTGACTGTATAACAGTATAGCTGACTGTATAACAGTATAGCTGACTGTATAACTGTATAGCTGACTGTATAGCTGACTGTATAGCTGACTGTATAGCTGGCTGTATAGCTGACTGTATAGCTGGCTGTATAGCTGACTGTATAGCTGACTGTATAGCTGACTGTATAGCTGACTGTATAGCTGTATAGCTGACTGTGTGGCAGAATGTATAGCAGTATAGCTGACTGTAAAGCTGACTGTATAAACAGTATAGCTGACTGTATAACAGTATAGCTGACTGTATAACAGTATAGCTGACTGTATAACAGTATAGCTGACTGTATAACAGTATAGCTGACTGTGTGGCAGAATGTATAGCAGTATAGCTGACTGTAACAGTATAGCTGACTAACAGTATAGCTGACTGTAAACAGTATAGCTGACTGTATAACAGTATAGCTGACTGTATAACAGGCTGACTGTATAACAGTGACTGGCTGACTGTATAACAGTGTGGCTGACTGTATAGCAGTATGGCTGACTGTGGCTGACTGTATAGCTGTATGGCTGACTGTGGCTGTATGGCTGACTGTATAGCGCTATGGCTGACTGTATAGCAGTATGGCTGACTGTATAGCGCTATGGCTGACTGTATAGCGCTATGGCTGACTGTATAGCGCTATGGCTGACTGTATAGCAGTATGGCTGACTGTATGGCTGACTGTATAGCAGTATGGCTGACTGTATAGCAGTATGGCTGACTGTGTAGAGCTATGGCTAGCAGTATAGCTGACTATATTGCTGACTGTATGGCAGTATGGCTGACTGTGTTGCTGACTGTATAGCTGACTGTATTGCTGACTGTATAACAGGATAGCTGACTGTATAGCGGTGTGGCTGACTGTATAACAGTATAGCTGACTGTAACAGTATAGCTGACTGTATAACAGTATAGCTGACTGTATAACAGTATAGCTGACTGTATAACAGTATAGCTGACTGGCTGACTGTATAGCGGTGTGGCTGACTGTATAGCAGTATGGCTGACTGTATAGCTGACTGTATTGCTGACTGTATAACAGGATAGCTGACTGTATTGCTGACTGTATAACTGGATAGACTGTACTGTGTGGCTGACTGTATAGCTGTGTGGCTGACTGTATAGCTGTGTGGCTGACTGTATAGCTGTGTGGCTGACTGTATAGCTGTGTGGCTGACTGTATAGCTGTGTGGCTGACTGTATAGCTGTGTGGCTGACTGTATGGCGGTATAGCTGACTGTATTGCTAACTGTATGGCAGTATAGCTGACTGTATTGCTGACTGTATAACAGGATAGCTGACTGTATTGCTGACTGTATTGCTAACTGTACGGCAGTATAGCTGACTGTATAACAGGATAGCTGACTGGCTGACTGTATTGCTGTGTGGCTGACTATAGCTGTGTGGCTGACTGTATTGCTAACTGTATAGCAGTATAGCTGACTGTATTGCTAACCGTATGGCAGTATAGCTGACTGTATTTGTGACTGTATAACAGGATAGCTGACTGTGTGGCTGACTGTATAGCGGTGTGGCTGACTGTATAGCGGTGTGGCTGACTGTATAGCGGTATGGCTGACTGTATGGTTGACTGTATGGCAGCATAGCTGACTGTATAGCTGACTGTATAGCTGGTTGTATAGCTGACTGTGTGGCAGAATGTATAACAGTATAGCTGACTGTAAAGCTGACTGTATAACAGTATAGCTGACTGTATAACAGTATAGCTGACTGTATAACAGTATAGCTGACTGTATAACAGTATAGCTGACTGTATAGCTGACTGTATAGCTGACTGTGTGGCAGAATGTATAGCTGACTGTGTGGCAGAATGTATAGCTGACTGTAAAGCTGACTGTATAGCTGACTATAACAGTATAGCTGACTGTAACAGTATAGCTGACTGTAACAGTATAGCTGACTGTAACAGTATAGCTGACTGTAACAGTATAGCTGACTGTAACAGTACGCTGACTGGCTGACTGACTGTATAGCAGTGTGGCTGACTGTATAACGCTATGGCTGACAGTATAGCAGTATGGCTGACTGTGGCTGACTGTATAGCTGTATGGCTGACTGTATAGCGCTATGGCTGACTGTATAGCAGTATGGCTGCCTGTATAGCAGTATGGCTGACTGTATAGCAGTATGGCTAGCAGTATAGCTGACTATATTGCTGACTGTATGGCAGTATGGCTGACTGTATTGCTGACTGTATAGCTGACTGTATTGCTGACTGTATAACAGGATAGCTGACTGTATAGCGGTGTGGCTGACTGTATAGCAGTATGGCTGACTGTAACAGGACAGCTGACTGTATAGCGGTGTGGCTGACTGTATAACAGTATAGCTGACTGTATAACAGTACGCTGACTGGCTGACTGTATAGCGGTGTGGCTGACTGTATAGCAGTATGGCTGAGTGTATCACAGTATAGCTGACTGTATTGCTGACTGTATAACATGATAGCTGACTGTGGCTGACTGTATAGCTGTGTGGCTGACTGTATAGCTGACTGTGGTGTGGCTGACTGTATAGCTGTGTGGCTGACTGTATAGCTGTGTGGCTGACTGTATAGTGGTATGGCTGACTGTATGGCGGTATAGCTGACTGTATTGCTAACTGTGGTGGCAGTATAGCTGACTGTATTGCTGACTGTATAACAGGATAGCTGACTGTATTGCTAACTGTATGGCAGTATAGCTGACTGTATTGCTAACTGTATGGCAGTATAGCTGACTGTATTGCTAACTGTATGGCAGTATAGCTGACTGTATTGCTAACTGTATGGCAGTATAGCTGACTGTATTACTAACTGTATAGCAGTATAGCTGACTGTATAACAGGATAGCTGACTGGCTGACTGTATAGCTGTGTGGCTGACTATAGCTGTGTGGCTGACTGTATTGCTAACTGTAGAGCAGTATAGCTGACTGTATTGCTAACCGTATGGCAGTATAGCTGGCTGTATTTGTGACTGTATAACAGGATAGCTGACTGTGTGGCTGACTGTATAGCGGTGTGGCTGACTGTATAGCGGTATGGCTGACTGTATGGCAGCATAGCTGACTGTATAGCTGGTTGTATAGCTCAGTTGGTAGAGCATGGTGCTTGTAACGCCAGGGTAGTGGGTTCGATCCCCGGGACCACCCATACGTAGAATGTATGCACACATGACTGTAAGTCGCTTTGGATAAAAGCGTCTGCTAAATGGCATTTTTTTTTTTTTTTTTTTTTGACTGTGTGGCAGAATGTATAGCAGTATAGCTGACTGTAAAGCTGACTGTAAACAGTATAGCTGACTGTATACACAGTATAGTACTGTATACACAGTATAGCTGACTGTATACACAGTATAGCTGACTGTATACACAGTATAGCTGACTGTATACACAGTATAGCTGACTGTATACACAGTATAGCTGACTGTATACACAGTATAGCTGACTGTATACACAGTATGGCTGACTGTATAGCAGTATGGCTGACTGTATAGCAGTGTGGCTGACTGTATAGTGTGGCTGACTGTATAGCAGTGTGGCTGACTGTATAGCATGGCTGACTGTGCAGTCTGACTGACTGTATAGCATGGCTGACTGTGGCTGACTGTATAGCAGTATGGCTGACTGTGCTGACTGTATAGCGCTATGGCTGACTGTATAGCCCTATGGCTGACTGTATAGCGCTGACTGGCTGACTGTATAGCAGTATGGCTGACTGTATAGCAGTCTGACTGACTGTATAGCGCTATGGCTGACTGTGGCTGACTGTATAGCGCTATGGCTGACTGTGGCTGACTGTATAGCTGTATGGCTGACTGTGACTGGCTGACTGTATAGCTGTATGGCTGACTGTATAGCTGTGCTGACTGTATAGCTGGCTGACTGTATAGCTGCTATGGCTGACTGTATAGCAGTATGGCTGACTGTATAGCAGTATGGCTGACTAGCGCAATGGCTGACTGTATAGCGTATGGCAATGGCTAGCAGTATAGCTGACTATATTGCTGACTGTATGGCAGTATGACTGTATGGCAGTATAGCTGACTGTATTGCTAACTGTATTGCTGACTGTATAACAGGATAGCTGACTGTGGCTGACTGTATAGCTGTGTGGCTGACTGTATAGCTGTGTGGCTGACTGTATAGCTGTGTGGCTGACTGTATAGCTGTGTGGCTGACTGTATAGCTGTGTGGCTGACTGTATAGCTGACTGTGGCTGACTGTATAGCTGTGTGGCTGACTGTATGGCTGACTGTATGGCAGTATGGCTGACTGTATTGCTAACTGTATGGCAGTATAGCTGACTGTATTGCTAACTGTATGGCAGTATAGCTGACTGTATTGCTAACTGTATGGCAGTATAGCTGACTGTATTGCTAACTGTATAGCAGTATGGCTGACTGTATTGCAAACTGTATGGCAGTATAGCTGACTGTATTGCTAACTGTATAGCAGTATAGCTGACTGTATTTGTGACTGTATACCAGGATAGCTGACTGTGTGGCTGACTGTATAGCGGTGTGGCTGACTGTATAGCGGTGTGGCTGACTGTATAGCGACTGTGTGGCTGACTGTATAGTGCTGGTTGTACTGTATTGCTGACTGTATAGCAGTATTGCTGACTGTATAGCAGTATTGCTGACTGTATAGTGGTATGGCTGACTGTATAACAGTATAGCTGACTATGGTATGACTGTATAACTGTATAGCAGTAGCTGACTGTATTGTAACTGTATGGCAGTATAGCTGACTGTATTGCTAACTGTATGGTATAGCAGTATGAGCTGACTGTATAGCGCTGTGGCTGACTGTACTGTACTGGCTAACTGTATGACTGTATAGCAGTATAGCTGACTGTATTGCTGACTGTATAGCAGTATGGCTGACTGTATAGCTGACTGTATAGCTGTGTGGCTGACTGTATAGCTGTGTGGCTGACTGTATTGCTGACTGTATAGAGCTAGTATAGCTGACTGTATTGCTGACTGTACTGACTGTATGGCAGTATAGCTGACTGTATTTGTGACTGTACTGTGTAGCTGACTGTATGCATTGCTGACTGTATAACAGGATAGCTGACTGTGGCTGACTGTATAGCTGTGTGGCTGACTGTATGGCTGACTGTATGGCAGCATAGCTGACTGTATAGCTGGTGTGGCTGACTGTATAGCTGACTGTGTGGCTGACTGTATAGCTGACTGTATAGCTGACTGTAAAGCTGACTGTATAGCACAGTATGGCTGACTGTATAGCTGTGTGGCTGACTGTATAGGCTGACTGTATACACAGTATAGCTGACTGTGGCTGACTGTATGGCAGTATAGCTGACTGTGGCTGACTGTATAGCAGTGTGGCTGACTGTATAGCAGTGTGGCTGACTGTATAGCAGTGTGGCTGACTGTATAGCAGTGTGGCTGACTGTGGCTGACTGTGCTGACTGTATAGCAGTATGGCTGACTGTATAGCTGTGCTGACTGTATAGCTGTGTGGCTGATGTATAGCTGAGGCTGACTGTATGGCTGACTGTATAGCAGTATGGCTGACTGTATAGCGGTATGGCTGACTGTATAGGACTGTATTGCAAACTGTATGGCTGACTGTATAGCAGTCTGACTGACTGTATAGCGGTATGGCTGACTGTATAGGCTGACTGTATAGCAGTATGGCTGACTGTATTGCTGACTGTATAGCGGTATGGCTGACTGTATAGCGGTATGGCTGACTGTATAGCGGTGTGGCTGACTGTATAGCTCTATGGCTGACTGTATAGCTGTGGCTGACTGTATTGCTGACTGTATAGCAGTATGGCTGACTGTATAGCGTAATGGCTGACTGTATAGCTGACTGTATGGCTGACTGTATAGCAGTATGCTGACTGTATAGCTGTGTGGCTGACTGTATAGCAGTTGGCTGACTGTATGGTATGGCTGACTGTATGGCAGTATAGCTGACTGTATAGACTGTATAGCAGTGTGGCTGACTGTATAGCAGTGACTGTATTGTGGCTGACTGTATAACAGTGTGGCTGACTGTATAGCTGTGTGGCTGACTGTATAGCTGTGTGGCTGACTGTATAGCTGTGTGGCTGACTGTATAGCTGGCTGTGTGGCTGACTGTATAGCTGTGTGGCTGACTGTATAGCTGTGTGGCTGACTGTATAGCTGTGTGGCTGACTGTATAGCTGTGTGGCTGACTGCTGACTGTATAGCTGTGTGGCTGACTGTATAGCTGTGTGGCTGACTGTATAGCTGACTGTGGCTGACTGTATAGCGGTGTGGCTGACTGTATAGCTGTGTGGCTGACTGTATAGCTTACTGTATAGCTGACTATTGCTGACTGTATAGCAGTATGGCTGACTGTATAGCAGTATGGCTGACTGTATAGCACTGTATAGCTGACTATTGCTGACTGTATAGCTATGGCTGACTGTATAGCAGTATAGCTGACTGTATAGCTGACTGTATAGCTGACTATTGCTGACTGTACTGTATGGCTGACTGTATAGCAGTATGGCTGACTGTATAGCTGACTGTATAGCTGACTATTGCTGACTATATAACAGTATGGCTGACTGTATGGAAGACTGTATAACTGTATGGCTGACTGTATATCAGTATGGCTGTGTGGCTGACTGTATAGCTGTGTGGCTGACTGTATAGTGTGGCTGACTGTATAGCTGTGGGCTGACTGTATAGCTGTGTGGCTGACTGTATAGCTGTGTGGCTGACTGTATAGTACTATGGCTGACTGTATAGCAGTATGGCTGACTGTATGGCTGACTGTATAGCGGTATGGCTGACTGTATAGCGGTATGGCTGACTGTATAGCGGTGTGGCTGACTGTATAGCGGTGTGGCTGACTGTATAGCGGTGTGGCTGACTGTATAGCGGTGTGGCTGACTGTATAGCGGTGTGGCTGACTGTATAGCAGTGTGGCTGACTGTATAGCAGTATAGCTGACTGTATAGCTTACTGTATAGCTGACTATTGCTGAGTATGGCTGACTGTATAGCAGTATGGCTGACTGTATAGCAGTATGGCTGACTGTATAGCTGACTGTATAGCTGACTATTGCTGACTGTATATAGCAGTATGGCTGACTGTATAGCTGACTGTAAGACTGACTATAACAGTATGGCTGACTGTATGGAAGACTGTATAACTGTATGTGACTGTATCAGTATGGCTGTATGGCTGACTGTATAGCAGTATAGCTGACTGTATTTCTGACTGTATAGCGGTGTGTGACGTTCTGTGTGTGTCCCTCTCATCTCCCTCTTTCAGCCTTATGTCGGGCCCTACTGCCTCCTGCGTCATGACCAGCAGCAGCAGCGTCAGATCTACACCCTGCTCAACTCCTTGCACCCCGCGTCGCCTCAGCCTGGCAGCCGAGTCCTTCACCAACCTGAGAGACTCCACCAAGACCATGAGCACTAGTGGAGGTCTGGTGCGGCTCCTCCAGGAGCGAGGCATCTCTGCAGCAGTCTACAACCCTCAGAGCTGGGACCGGGCAGACTGTAGCACCTCCATCCCCACTGGGGGGCTACCGTCGCTTCTACCGCCGCGGCCCCCTGACACCCTACCCTCCACGCCGCCCAACTCCCCAACCCACCGCTCCCTATGTGCCAAACCCAGCAGCCCCGTTGGCCCCTTCGAACTCAGTCCCAGCGCCCCGCCCTATGACAACTTCCTGGCATCGAAGCCGGCCAGCTCCATCCTGAAGGAGGTGAGGGCAGAGGCCCAGAGCAGTGAGTCAGCAGACAGCGAGTGTCAGACTGACGTCAGCGTCCACAATCTGAAGCTGGTGGACAAGCTGAAGCGCTTCAGCGTGGCTGGGGCCAGCCCCTCTTTATCAGGGGCCACGGGGCCCACCATGCTGGGGCCCCTCAGCGGCCTCCACCGCCCTTCCCACTTCTGCCCTTCTGTGGTGACCAGTCCCATAGGGGGCCTCGGCCCCGCTCTGAACGCAGGCATCCGCCGTAACCGCAGCTACCCGGCCATGGTAGGGGCCGGCATGGCTATGAAGGGCCCGGGGCCCCAAAGCCCCACAGACATGCTCCTGGCTTCTTCCTCCAAGCTCCCCAGACAGACTAGTCTCAATGATGGGTGAATGAATGTTGACTTTTCTCTTCTGTCTGTCACCTGTCAGATGAGTTGGATGTATATATAGCTGCTGTATGAGTCCCCGGTCTGTGACAAATCAACTCTGTGCCTGAAAGAGATGCCCTTTCTTTTTACAGTGCATTTTGTATCAATGCTAATTATTTTGTCTTTCTTTCTCTATTCTGTCTCTCTCTCCTCTCCTGTCCCCTTTCTCTATTCTGTCTCCCTCTCCTGTCCTCTCCTCTATTCTGTCTCTCTCTCCTCTCCTGTCCTCTTTCTCTATTCTCTCTCTCTCTCCTGTCCTCTTTCTCTATTCTCTCTCTCCTCTCCTGTCCTCTTTCTCTATTCTGTTTCACTATTCTGTCTCTCTCTCCTCTCCTGTCCTCTTTCTCTATTCTGTCCTCTCGCTCTATTCTGTCTCCATCTCCTTTCCTCTCCTCTCCTCTGTCCTCTTTTCTCTCTGCTTACAAGCCTCAGTAAATAGTACCTTGATGTGTTATTGTTTAGTTGTTGATTGGCCCTGCAGATCGGTAGGCTGAAGATGTACTGTAGCACCTGTTATCTGTTTAGGAAACGGAGCGCTTCCAAGCCCAGGTAAACTCATATTAAACATCTATTTATTTTATTCCCAGGTCCAAACGTATACATGTAGAGATAAAGCACTGTCTCTTCCTGTTAATTAGCTAATGAGTGGCAAGCAGTACCAACGATCACACCTTAACTGGTATTTAAGGGTGTTCAGTGACATCATGACAATATGCACATAACGAAGACCTTTATTGAGGAAACGAAATGTTGGAGGTACAGTATTCATACTACTAGCTAGCACAATACTGGGCAACAACACATGTTATTCACCTCAAAGTTGATCCAAATAAAGAGTGGGAAGGAGCCACACTTGAAGCCAAGAGGGATGCATGGATGTTTGCCGTGAATGAATAGGCTGTGGTTTGAACTTGGATACATTGTAACAGACCAACATGATTTATAGACATTTGTGTGCAGTGCGAGTATGTGAGCATGTGTGTGTGTATAAAGTTGTTGAAAGATTTACCTATAGGCCTATATAGTCTAAGAAAGGCTTGAGTCATTTGGTTAAGGTGATAATCAGATATACAGGACATTTCAACCAGGGCCCACTAACTGCTGTCTCCCATTACAAAAGGTGTGTAGAAGAGTTCTCTGGAATGGACGCGGTTGACTTTTATGAGAGAAACATTATACAAGTTAGATTTTTCTTCTGACTTTCATCTTTCTGGTAACAAGCTTTGGTGACTGAACTGTTAGCTTTAAACTAAAGCCTCTGTACTGTAAATGAAGTTGTGGAATGGAGAGCTGGAGGGAATACGTCCTAGTGCCTCATACTTTACATAGTTCCATTGTTGTTGGACTGACTGATCTGTCTGGTTCCTCCCTGGTATGAGCAGACAACTGCTTTGTGTTCTGAGGTTATCCTCCTCCTCGAGTTTTAACTTGAACTGCAGAGAAGATGAGCTCTCATTACATCTTGGATAGATGCAGTATATGTGTTGAAATAAAGAAGAAACGCCTAGTATTTATCATTAACTTCTGACAAAAGTAGAGATTGGTCCTTGCTGACATTGTGTGTAACTTGAAAAGCCTTTGAATGTATTGATTAACAGCAGAAAATATGAAGTCCATGTGTGTCTGTTGATTTAAATGATGCTTTTACTGCATTTCAACCACAAAGGGAATTATTATTATACTACTTGTACATTGTAAATGGTATGTATGCAATGCATTTAGCCATGTTAACTCTTTTTAATAAACTAGAATATATATATATATATAGGGACAAAAATGTTGTTCAGGCCATGAAGTGGTCAGAACACTGGTTTAAAAACAAGGGTTTTGTGTTCCAGAATTTCAAGAGCACCAATTTGCAAAAAGGCTTTTATCAATAAAACAATTGATATGACCTGCTTGCTTTCATGTCTTTTATTTATCTGTCTATGTAGTGTTGGTTGGAGTTCACTACAGACAAAATAATAACATCATGTTTGGAGCACAAATCACCAGAAATCCTCATGATAATGAACCGTGTTTGAAGACATGTACTTGACAACTGTTGTTTCATGGTGTTTCACCATACTGGTGCCCACACAGCTTTATGAGGACAATATGGACCGAGCTACAACACGTGTTCACATGGGAAAGATCTTAATAATAATAATAATAATAATATATGCCATTTAGCAGACGCTTTTATCCAAAGCGACTTACAGTCCTCAGTTTCATGGTGTTTCTCCATACTGGTTCCCACACAGCTTTATGAGGACAATATGGACCGAGCTACAACACGTGTTCACATGGGAAAGATCTTGTCCTCAGTTTCATGGTGTTTCACCATACTGGTGCCGACACAGCTTTATGAGGACAATATGGACCGAGCTACAACACGTGTTCACATGGGAAAGATCTTGTCCTCAGTTTCATGGTGTTTCACCATACTGGTGCCCACACAGCTTTATGAGGACAATATGGACCGAGCTACAACACGTGTTCACATGGGAAAGATCTTGTCCTCAGTTTCATGGTGTTTCACCATACTGGTGCCCACACAGCTTTATGAGGACAATATGGACCGAGCTACAACATGTGTTCACATGGGAAAGATCTTGTCCTCAGTTTCATGGTGTTTCACCATACTGGTGCCCACACAGCTTTATGAGGACAATATGGACCGAGCTACAACACGTGTTCACATGGGAAAGATCTTGGCCTCAGTTTCATGCAATTAGATGACTATTTGAGAATTTCAGTGTTGTTGGAACCAAGTGCATTGTGTTGAGGGTCCATTACTACAGACAGCAGCAGAAATAAACCCCCATTCAGCTGTTCCCCTAAGTGCTCTTTCAGTGCCCCTTTCTCCATGTTCAAGGAAGTCCTCTCTTTTGTTTGTAATTAGTGGGAACATCTGGTATGATCACACATCCACTTGAACAACAAGCCACTTGATATTCACAGATGGATCCAGCGTAGCAGGTAGCCTCATGGTTAAGGCATTGGGTCAGTAACTGAAAGATTGCTGGTTCGAATACCGGAGCCGACAAAGTGAAATAAATCATCTGTCACTGTGCCCTTGAGCAAGGCACTTAACCCTAATTGCTACAGGGGTGCTGTACAATGGTGACAATGGCCATGATTCCACTCCCTTAGAGGTCTTAGGGGAATTATTTATTTATGTTGATGTATTATATGCATTATTATAAGGTCGTTCAATGAAATATGCTGGAGCTCTTGTTCTATTCAACATATTCACATTTTCTTAGTGATATTTTTGGTGTCTTACAAACAAATTGATGATCAAATTGACGTTTGACTTGCATTATCATGGACTTCAAAGAAGATTGTTAATGCTCAGAAAAATATATTAAAGGAACTGAAATGATTCATCCTTTTTGGGATCTGCACAAGTATTCTGAAATGTTTAGTGGTCCTACATAATC
Source organism: Oncorhynchus gorbuscha (assembly GCF_021184085.1). Lineage (NCBI taxonomy): Eukaryota > Metazoa > Chordata > Actinopteri > Salmoniformes > Salmonidae > Oncorhynchus > Oncorhynchus gorbuscha. The sequence continues at coordinate 100,665 of NW_025746476.1, forward strand.
CCCCCTACCTGCCATCTCTCTCTAGGCCTGTCAAATCACTGTCTCCCTGTGGGGTCTCACCATCCCCAGTCCCAACCTTCTAGCATCTCATTGAGCCTAATGTGGACCCAGCAGTTAGCCACTGTCTGTTGTAAATGGGCACCAATACATGTAATTGCCCAGCAGCAGCAGCAGCAGATGTTTCATGTTTTTCTGTATTTTTTTGCCATGCTTTATTATGCAACAGATCCCTCCCTACTCCCTCCTCATCCTCCCCTTCTCCTCATCCTCTTCTTCTCCACCTCCCCTCATCCTCCTCTTCTCCTCCACTTCCCCTCATCCTCCTCTTCTCCTCCACCTCCCCTCATCCTCCTCCTCATCCTCTTCTTCTCTTCCACTTCCCCTCATCCTCTTTCTCCCCTCATCCTCCCCCTGCCTGCTCTCTGCCCCCATTCTCCCCTCCTTCACCTCTCCTGATTCTCCCTCCCATTTTCCTCTCCACATCCGCTCATCCTCCCCTCATCCTCCTCCTCACCCTCCCATTTCCCCTCCTCACCCTCCCCTTCTCCCCTCCTCTGCTTCCCCTCCTCCACCTTCCCTCTGCCTCCTGCCTCCCATCCCACAACGAAAACCTGTCGCAAATAATTAAATCAGCTCATTGAGGGACACCTGCGCTAGCATTAGTGCAGCGCTAGCCAAGCTTTATGCTCACAACAGTGCAATCCAAGCCAAGCCATTGTCTCCAATGCACCCAAGTGGTACTCCATCCAATATTTGTTAAGCTGCGTGCTTTGTCTAATGTAAAAACCCAGGCTCTATTTGTCTCCTGTGTGTTCCGGTTGATCTATTTAGTGACTGAGATGTGATATTGCCTCTGTTATTGCCGCTAAAATCACACTCTAGGGCCGTGTGTCTGAAAAAGTAGATTTGGAGGACGGCTCAGGAACAAAAATGCTCTTGCTCTTTAATTCAGTCCGAGTGATGTGCTGGGCTGCTGTAGGTACAGTGGGTCCATAAGAAGACAAGTTGCTCAGGGAGGTATCACTTTCAGACCTAAATGGTGTGTGCTGCTAATACACCCACTGTCGTCTCTCACGGTCTAACCTCCCTGTACCTTCTGCATTAAGAGGAGGATCTTGCTGTATGTTGCTGCATCCCTGTGGCTCAGTGATGACTAGAGCTGTGAACAATGTGTGGCAACTGTGGTCCAGCATAATGGGGGAGCAAATATGAGTCAGATGAGCCGTTGTGTAACATTATTTGTAAATGACAAATAGAGCAAGTCATGAGCCCACTAAACGCACTAGACTGCATGGCACTTAGGAATACAATGAACCCAAGGCCTTAGTGTTTGGAAACACTATGGAGAAGGATGTTATATATAATGCAGACTTGGTTGATTCTACTACAAAATCTGTCTGATTAGGTGTCTGTGTGTTTTAAGGACATGGGACTGTGTATAGGGTACATGTAAGAAAAGCATCAAACCTTTTTGTTTTCTTCAAAAATCTGTTTACGTACTGTATATATATATTGCTTCATATCAGTTTTACAAACACATTTACATCAAATACATCATAATAAATCTAGCTGTTGGGGACAATGATTTTTTTAGTTTTCTGATAATTGAGATGGATTTAGTGGTGTCTGTTTCTATGAGGAGTACTCCTCGTACTCCTCTGCACTGCGGCGTCCGAAGTCCATCCAGCCCAGGTAGTCTCTGTCCTTTATCTTGTGGCTGGGACCCGGACCACTGGCTCTGCTGCTCAGAGACGAGCTCCTCTGCAATGATCCTGAAAGCAGGGAATTTGAGGGGTTACTTTTCTCAGCACAATCCTTCAGCTTTTACCAAAGAAATGGTGCTTGTGCATTGTTTGAATCCTAGATTGCCCTTTTAAATACTACATTATATTCTCATGGATATAATATATATTTCTGTCTGGCACAGAGACTGATGTCACAGCATCTCTACTGTAACAGGCACTGGAGTCTCCTGTGGGTATAACCTTATTCATTTGATTGTATCATTAGATGAAAGAACATAATATAATTATTCCTAGAAAGCATCCCATCCTTATGACTGTTTGGGATCAGGATAACACAACGCCTTGGTATGTTGGATCAGAACATGTTTCTTAAACATTTTATGTTCCAGGGATCAGGGAAGAACTATTGGATTAAAACAAATGAGCACTTGTTAATTGACTAAATCAGTGTTGGCTAGCTATCTGATGGGACCATTCAGCAACATCTGCTCAGCAACATCCGCTCAGCATCATCCGCTCAGCATCATCCGCATCATCCGCTCAGCATCATCCGCTCAGCATCATCCGCTCAGCATCATCATCCGCTCAGCAACATCCGCTCAGCAACATCCGCTCAGCAACATCCGCTCAGCATCATCCCAGGGACTGGTGCCGGCCGTCATTATGAATCCACTGGAGACACTGACTGTTTCATTCTTTGGCATGTACTTCTGTGTGTAAATGTTCATTATTATGTGTACAGATGTTCTGGCCCTCTTCAGAGGAGTTAAGGATATCTACAAACCGCACTAACCTACACAACGTTTGTAGAGGTCCTTTTAAAATGGCAAAATATAGCCATTTATTTGATTGTTTCTAAAAGTCTAAAAGTCCAGTTTGAGCAGGGCCAGACAACAGCAGCATGACACAGCCATGACTGGATTGTGACAACACCCAGAGAGATGAATGATGACAGAGGAGAGAGAGGAAGGATGGAGGGAGGCTTTCTTTCTCTAACAATCTTATATTTCTTCATCTCTCTGTTACGTGATGAAAACCACTGGAGGAAGGCCTCCTCTCAGTCTGGATAATTCCCACTATCAACTTTCTCCTCCATGGCTGTCTCTCGTACTGTGGGACTTCTCTTCCTTCTCAGAGGAAAAGTGCTTTAACTATAGAGATGGGAAAGCTATCAGAGTGGAGATGATGCCAATCCAAAACTCATACAAGGTTACTGTCCTGAGGCCCAAATGGTACCCTATTCCCTAAATAGTGCATTACTTTTGATCAGAGTGCTATGTGCCCTGTTCAAAGTAGTGCACTACATAGAGAATACGGTGACTTAATACATGACTTAATATAATTGGTGACTTAGTTCATGAGTGAGGGATACCAGGATTGTGATAACATACAACCCTAGAATATGATATTTAGGAACAAACCTTTAACATTGGTCTATTTTATTTGAACAAACATGTAACAGATGCCATGGCTTACCTTTCCTGGATATCAATCTTCCCAGTAGTTCACGCAGGCTGGTGCGGGGGTCCTCTGCCTCGTCCTCTGCCGGTTTGGAGAAGGGGATGAGCTGGCCACTGGAGGGTGCTGAACGGGTGTGGCGTGTGTGTTGGGGAGACATAACGCTGTCGAGCTGGGGGGGCTCAGGCTTGTCCTCATCCTGCGAGTGCGATGGGCGCCCCAAACTGCTGCCAGAGAACGCAGCCAGCAGTACACATACACAGATGCCTGCATTCATTGCTGAGGGAGGGGACACAGAGAGAGGGAGGGGACACAGAGAGAGGGAGGGGACACAGCACAGAGAGAGGGAGGGGACACAGCACAGAGAGAGGGAGGGGACACAGAGAGAGGGAGGGGACACAGAGAGAGGGAGGGAGGACAGAGAGAGGGAGGGGGCAGAGAGAGGGAGGGGGCACAGAGAGAGGGAGGAGAGGGGAGGGGGCACAGAGAGAGGGGGCACAGAGAGGGGAGGGGGCACAGAGAGAGGGAGGGGGCACAGAGAGAGGGGGGCACAGGGAGGCACAGAGAGGGGAGGGGGCACAGAGAGAGGGGAGGGGACACAGAGAGAGGGAGGGGGCACAGAGAGAGGGAGGGGGCACAGAGAGAGAGATGGACAGAACATCAGAAAAGATTAGCATCAAAAGAGAACATGAATTAACATCTCTGCATAGATCTGTATTACATTTGAGTCTATTTAAAAAATGTATGTTTTACAAGGAATACCATGATATTTTTCCTCGTGACACAGCTGAAACTTTTTTGTTGCATTATGCAGCACAGGGGTAGAAGGCAATTAGCCAAAACAATACATTTTGTTAAAACAAAATGAATGTGCCCTTTCCCACCCAATATGAATTGACCAGTCATATAAGTTGTAGGAAAGTAATACTGATGGATGAGTCTTTCCTGTTGAAATATAATCCTGGAGGAAAGAACCAACACAATTAGGCAGCGATCCATGTTATCGGCTTCTTCAGCTTCCAGTCAGGAGAATTAACTTTTCTACCATAAGACGCCTCAGAGGCAGAAAAAACAGACTCTTCTCTGTTTAAAGAGCCATTGAAAAGTTCTCTCCCGGGTGAAGATGTCTTCATTCCACCAATGGACTAGTGAATATTTCATGTAGATTCAACAAACAAGAACTGTCTGGGTTGTATAGAATGAAAACAAATATAGGACAGCATTCCAAAGGAAGGTTTATTCAGGCAGAAATAATAAATCAGATGTTAAACAGGAGTCAGGACACACCATCATTTCTCAAACTAGCTACAGTGAATGAATGTCTACATGAATTCAAGACAGATTTCATATGAAAAACACAATTACGTCCTCACATAGTTGACTGGAACCCAGTTGGATTATTGACCTGAACTTAAACCCTGTACTTCAATTGTAGAGAACCCATTGTGCAAGGAATCAGTCCCATGCTTCAAGTGTTCAGCTTCTTTACTGATAACCACAGCGACCTCACAGCAGAAAAATTAGAAAAATAAATAGCCACACAAAGTTCAATTACCTTCAGTCAGTCCACACAGGCTGGGCTCAACAGTCTGATAACAGTAGAGGAGAGGAGTGTACAGTAGAGGGAGTACAGCTGGAACAGACAGCGGGACACTTCTCCTGAAGGTGCAGGACTGACCCTTATATACCCGGAGTGGGAGGGCCGGTCCCTGGAGCGGAGCGTTTGCATCGTGTCGTGTATTTGCTCATCGCTGACGCAGTAACGGGATAGACGCACTCTCCGCCTCCTTCAGAGAGGGACAGGGCACCACCCTGGACCCACTACACTCCCCACGCTCCTCTCTCCTCTCCTCTGATGCTGACACACTAGGGAACAAGAGGGGAGAGGGTCAAAGATCATAACAACCACTCCCCACACCCCTCCCCCAAAAACAAGGTCGTATTCATTAGGACACTTTTTTATATTGGGTGTGTTCAGGTATAATCACTCATAGTTTCAGTCCATTTTCTTCCGTTTGGTTCCTAATGAATATGACCCAGAAGTAAGCCCCTCTCCTAGACCCCAGTCAGCAGCCTCACCACCCCCACCCCATCAGCCTCCGTCTCCAGACAGTGATAGGCTAATCCTTCTCCCTCATTAGAGAGACTGCTGCCTGATTAATATGGGGATGCACATCTGGCTGTGTGCCTGGGAATGAAACACAAGGCACGATCTCTTAAAGGTCTTTTAAAGTTGTCTAACTGAAGGACATGGAGATTATGTTTCTTCAGGATTACGTTCATACCACAGGAGGTTGGTAGCACCTTAATTGGGGAGGAAGTGGTAATGGTTGGAGTGGAATAAGTGGAATGTTTTCAAATACATCAGACACATGATCTCCATGTTTTGGACATTATTATGAGCCATCCTCCCCTCATCAGCCTCCTGTGATTCATACACTGTATCGTTAGAGAATTAAACAGTCCTCCCCTCATCAGCCTCCTGTGATTCATACACTGTATCGTTAGAGAATTAAACCGTCATCCCCTCATCAGCCTCCTGTGATTCATACACTGTATCGTTAGAGAATTAAACAGTCCTCCCCTCATCAGCCTCCTGTGATTCATACACTGTATCGTTAGAGAATTAAACAGTCCTCCCCTCATCAGCCTCCTGTGATTCATACACTGTATCGTTAGAGAATTAAACAGTCCTCCCCTCATCAGCCTCCTGTGATTCATACACTGTATCGGTAGAGAATTAAACAGTCCTCCCCTCATCGGCCTCCTGTGATTCATACACTGTATCGCTAGAGAATTAAACAGTCCTCCCTCATCGGCCTCCTGTGATTCATACACTGTATCGTTAGAGAATTAAACAGTCCTCCCTCATCAGCCTCCTGTGATTCATACACTGTATCGTTAGAGAATTAAACAGTCCTCCCTCATCAGCCTCCTGTGATTCATACACTGTATCGTTAGAGAATTAAACAGTCCTCCCCTCATCAGCCTCCTGTGATTCATACACTGTATCGTTAGAGAATTAAACAGTCCTCCCCTCATCAGCCTCCTGTGATTCATACACTGTATCGTTAGAGAATTAAACAGTCCTCCCCTCATCGGCCTCCTGTGATTCATACACTGTATCGTTCGAGAATTAAACAGTCCTCCCCTCATCAGCCTCCTGTGATTCATACACTGTATCGTTAGAGAATTAAACAGTCCTCCCCTCATCAGCCTCCTGTGATTCATACACTGTATCGTTAGAGAATTAAACAGTCCTCCCCTCATCAGCCTCCTGTGATTCAGACACTGTATCGTTAGAGAATTAAACAGTCCTCCCCTCATCAGCCTCCTGTGATTCATACACTGTATCGTTAGAGAATTAAACAGTCCTCCCCTCATCAGCCTCCTGTGATTCATACACTGTATCGTTAGAGAATTAAACAGTCCTCCCCTCATCAGCCTCCTGTGATTCATACACTGTATCGTTAGAGAATTAAACAGTCCTCCCCTCATCAGCCTCCTGTGATTCATACACTGTATCGTTAGAGAATTAAACAGTCCTCCCCTCATCAGCCTCCTGTGATTCATACACTGTATCGTTAGAGAATTAAACAGTCCTCCCCTCAGCAGCCTCCTGTGATTCATACACTGTATCGTTAGAGAATTAAACAGTCCTCCCTCATCAGCCTCCTGTGATTCATACACTGTATCGGTAGAGAATTAAACAGTCCTCCCCTCATCAGCCTCCTGTGATTCATACACTGTATCGTTAGAGAATTAAACAGTCCTCCCCTCATCAGCCTCCTGTGATTCATACACTGTATCGTTAGAGAATTAAACAGTCCTCCCCTCATCAGCCTCCTGTGATTCATACACTGTATCGTTAGAGAATTAAACAGTCCTCCCCCTCAAGCCTCCTGTGATTCATACACTGTATCGTTAGAGAATTAAACAGTCCTCCCCTCATCAGCCTCCTGTGATTCATACACTGTATCGTTAGAGAATTAAACAGTCCTCCCTCATCAGCCTCCTGTGATTCATACACTGTATCGTTAGAGAATTAAACAGTCCTCCCCTCATCAGCCTCCTGTGATTCATACACTGTATCGTTAGAGAATTAAACAGTCCTCCCCTCATCAGCCTCCTGTGATTCATACACTGTATCGTTAGAGAATTAAACAGTCCTCCCCTCATCAGCCTCCTGTGATTCATACACTGTATCGTTAGAGAATTAAACAGTCCTCCCCTCATCAGCCTCCTGTGATTCATACACTGTATCGTTAGAGAATTAAACAGTCCTCCCCTCATCAGCCTCCTGTGATTCATACACTGTAAGAGAATTAAACAGTCCTCCCCTCATCAGCCTCCTGTGATTCATACACTGTATCGTTAGAGAATTAAACAGTCCTCCCCTCATCAGCCTCCTGTGATTCATACACTGTATCGTTAGAGAATTAAACAGTCCTCCCCTCATCAGCCTCCTGTGATTCATACACTGTATCGTTAGAGAATTAAACAGTCCTCCCCTCATCAGCCTCCTGTGATTCATACACTGTATCGTTAGAGAATTAAACAGTCCTCCCCTCATCAGCCTCCTGTGATTCATACACTGTATCGTTAGAGAATTAAACAGTCCTCCCCTCATCAGCCTCCTGTGATTCATACACTGTATCGTTAGAGAATTAAACAGTCCTCCCTCATCAGCCTCCTGTGATTCATACACTGTATCGTTAGAGAATTAAACAGTCCTCCCTCATCAGCCTCCTGTGATTCATACACTGTATCGTTAGAGAATTAAACAGTCCTCCCCTCATCAGCCTCCTGTGATTCATACACTGTATCGTTAGAGAATTAAACAGTCCTCCCCTCATCAGCCTCCTGTGATTCATACACTGAGAGAATTAAACAGTCCTCCCCTCATCAGCCTCCTGTGATTCATACACTGTATCGGTAGAGAATTAAACAGTCCTCCCCTCATCAGCCTCCTGTGATTCATACACTGTATCGTTAGAGAATTAAACAGTCCTCCCTCATCAGCCTCCTGTGATTCATACACTGTATCGTTAGAGAATTAAACAGTCCTCCCTCATCAGCCTCCTGTGATTCATACACTGTATCGTTAGAGAATTAAACAGTCTTCCTTTTGGTTCTCCTCCTGACCCTAAAATTGCATCTCAAATATCTATCAACTGAATTACTGTCTTTGTTCAATCAAATCCTTTGTCCAGCTTCTACGATTAGTGGAGGAAACATAATATAATATATATGCCATTTAGCAGACGCTTTTATCCAAAGTGACTTACAGTCATGTGTGCATACATTCTACGTATGGGTGGTCCCGGGGATCGAACCCACTACGCTGGCGTTACAAGCGCCATGCTCTACCAACTGAGCTACAGAAGGACCACATGCTTCCTGTCATTTGAATTAATATGCAGTATTCAGAGTATCTAATATTCCGATTATCTTTCATTTCACCCAGTGAACACTATTTTATAGGAATGTAGTTTTATCTTACCATTATACATCCAGATAGTGGTTTTAAATATAGGTTCCTTTAATATTTGTATAACTAACACATTACTCATTGCTGTTGTAACAGTATTTAATTCATTGTTCTTAAGCCCAGTTGACTTTTCTAACGAGGGAAATTAGAATTCCACTGTACACCAATTAGCTGTCCCACTGGGGATGTAGGATTCAATCTCAGATAAACAGGAATAGTGTTGTATCTACACTCTCTCCTGTGTATTTTAAGCATGGTCCTCTATGTAAATGGGTTAGCATTAGCGCTTCGTTGCTCTTCAGAATGTCATCGGCATGCGGTTGTCCTCTTGGAGTGATGTGGCTGTTACACGGAACAAGCTGCCACTCAGCTCTGCACGCACAGAGACCGAGAGAGAACAGACCCTTGTTGTTATAACAACAACAACATTAAGGAGAAAGACAGCATCTAGAAGAACATCAGTAACATCACCGACACAACTTAAAGAGCTGATATTGTTTGCATCCCAAATAGCACCCTTTCCTATATAGTGCACTACTTTTGATCGGGGCCCATAGGAGTCTGATCAAAAGCAGTGCACTACAGGGCAGGGGTGTTCAACTTTACCCTATGAGATCTGGAGCCTGCTGGTTTTCTGGTCTACCTGATAATTAATTGCACCCACCTGGTGTCTCAGGTCTATGTCAGTCCCTGATTAGAGGGGAACAATGAAAGAGAAAACACAGTGGAACTAGTTTGTGGTCCAGAGTTGAGTTTGAAGGCTTCGGGGAATAGAATGAGATGCACCCAAACTTTCTGATGTGAATCTTTGAAGGCAGGGGGCCCAGGCGGGCTATCACTGGCCAGCAGGGTGTCCCCATACACCCTATCAGATCAGCCTGACAGAGCTAAGCAGGTCACCATACACCCTGTCAGATCAGCCTGACAGAGCTAAGCAGGTCCCCATACACCCTATCAGATCAGTCTGACAGAGCTAAGCAGGTCACCATACACCCTATCAGATCAGCCTGACAGAGCAAAGCAGGTCCCCATATACCCTATCAGATCAGCCTGACAGAGCTAAGCAGGTCCCCATAGATCCTATCAGATCAGCCTGACAGAGCTAAGCAGGTCACCATACAACCTATCAGATCAGCCTGACAGAGCTAAGCAGGTCCCCATACACCCTATCAGATCAGCCTGACAGAGCTAAGCAGGTCCCCATAGATCCTATCAAATCAGCCTGACAGAGCTAAGCAGGTCACCATACACCCTATCAGATCAGCCAGGGTTGGCTTTATCTGTGCACTAACATCCAATAAAGAGAGGTCTCTCTCTCAATCCAGAGCTTCCAGCCAAACGCCTGGATGGATTAGAGAGGGATACATCTGATCTGATTCCTTTCAGCAGTGGTGATGGAAACATAGGAGATAGGCAGAGCTCGTGTCCCAACTGACACCCCATATGGCTCTGGTCAAAAGTACTATGTAGGAAATAGGGTGCCACATGACGCAGCCACAAAAATGTCTTGTCCATGATGACTCCATCCCCTCCTCTCAACACATTCCCTTCATCTTTTCATCCTCTCCTCTCAACACATTCCCTGCATCTCTCCTT